>NC_083776.1:25074158-25211658 GCF_963514075.1 Conger conger | reverse complement strand
CACAGACACACAACTGCGACTCACACGCTAACAGACACGGTCCTACAGTACAGACACACAACTGCGACTCACATGCTAACAGACGCGGTCCTACAGTACAGACACACAACTGCGACTCACACGCAAACAGACACGGTCCTACAGTACAGACACACAACTGCAACTCACACACTAACAGACACGGTCCTACATACATACACAGACACACAACTGCGACTCACACGCTAACAGACACGGTCCTACAGTACAGACACACAACTGCGACTCACATGCTAACAGACGCGGTCCTACAGTACAGACACACAACTGCGACTCACACGCAAACAGACACGGTCCTACAGTACAGACACACAACTGCAACTCACACACTAACAGACACGGTCCTACATACATACACAGACACACAACTGCGACTCACATGCTAACAGACACGGTCCTACGTACATACACAGACACACAACTGCGACTCACATGCTAACAGACACAGTCCTACAGTACAGACACACAACTGTGACTCACACAGTAACAGACATGGTCCTACAGTACAGACACACAACTGCGACTCACACACTAACAGACACGGTCCTACGTACATACACAGACACACAACTGCGACTCACACTCTAACAGACACGGTCCTACGTACATACACAGACACACAACTGCACCCTGGATATAGACAGAGTCACTTGCATACAAATTAACACTCACTCACTCTCATATATATATATATATATATATATATATATCAGTGGAGGCTCCTCCATAGAGGTGGAGGAGGCCTGGCCTCCCCAATAATTTGAGAGAAGAGAGAGATTTAAAAAAAACAATAAATATATTTATTTTATTTATTTTAACAAAAAACATATTTTTTATTTTTTATATTCATATTATTTTAGTTTTGTTCATAAATCTAAATTTTCCCATGGCTAAAACCCAATATTGCAATTGTAAAGCAACAGGCCAGATTTCCCTATCAGTTTGTATTAAGGGAGGCCAGGCCTCCCCTAGGAAATTCGCTTTTCATAGAAGTCAATGTAATGCATTTTTTTTCATGCCAATATGTGATTGGCCAGATCACTGAAAATGGGTGGGCAACGGAGGCCTGGCCTCACCATGCATTGCGTCCAGGGCTGAAAGATTGACATTTTGTTCGTCCAATCACATGCTACTGGTTCATTTGGAATCAACTGTCCTTTCCTTTCCTATTCAACACAGAAGCCATTTTGAGAATTCGCTAGTCACTTCAGTCAAACAAACACTCGCCATAGTGGCTACGAGTGTCCCATCAACTTGTGCTTTTCAGGAAATTTAGACAACACCCCTGGCTATCATCCCTGGAGTTTATAGCTCATTTGGCCAAACACTTTTGCTTAAAACTACCTCGGAAGTCGGCGAGATTCTGGTGCTATTTGAGATCTTGGGCTGGAGATATACAGATTCCAGATACTAGGGAGTGAGAATGACATTCAATAGGTCATGTTAGACACCATTTGGGATTTATTGAACAGTTTTATTTTTAATGTAGTCCATTTCGTTTTATTACAAGTCAATTGAATAATCTTCCATATCAAATTACTGAATTGTTGCTCTGTGAGGAAATTCACTCTAAATACGAATAGAGTGCTGCCCTCTAGTGGATAACGTTAACGTTAGATAAAGCCAACTGGAACCATATTTTTACATATTTTATATTAAATATATTGAATAAAACTACATATGATAAAGAAAGTGTTATCTTATCTTTTTTATATGCTAAACTTGATTAAATTGGTGATTACATGTTGAAGCTGTAGAAGAATGAAAAATGTAAGCTAAACAAAATTGTTTTTAACTACATAATTAAAATTCCTGCCTTTTACACATGTTCACTTGGCATTTATATTACATCCAAATGTCATTTCTCAGCTTAATTATCAGGCAGGCTCATAGACTTACAGCAATGTCATTTCTTCAGGAAGGCACAAGGCTAAGCTCTGCACAATGAATTTCATCAGCCAGAACTTTCTGACTGTAGCTTACACTCCAAATAGTATGCCTTTGGCCAGCACAAAGACAGATAAGAGAACAGGGAACATTCCATCGCGAGTGAAGTGAGCAAGCGGAAAAAAATGGCCTCCTCAATTCTGGAAGTCACCAGCCTCCACTGATATATATATATATATATATATATATATATATATATATATATATATATATATATATATATATATATATATATATATATATATATACACACACACCACACTTTCTACAGAGACCAAGACTGCAGAAACAGGTCCGTTGCATGACTGGTGCACATTTGGGCCTGTCTCAGCCTCTCTCTCCCCCCTGTCCTGCAGGCCATCGACAGCATCCACCAGGTGGGGGTGTACTGCTTGGCCCTGGTCCCTGCCAACACACTGCCCAAGGCCCCTCTGGGCGGCATTCACATCTCTGAGACCAAGCAGCGCTTCCTGGAGGGGGCGCTGCACCCCTGCAACGTGCTCATGTGCCCCCACACCTGCGTCACCAACCTGCCCAAGCCCCGGCAGAAACAGCCAGGTACACTGGGCTCACTACAGGGCTCTCCCACTCCTGACCTGCCTCAAATACACAACGGTTTTGGATTCAAATACTTTTCTACACTTTACTGAGCTTGTCTGGTGAATTGGAACCTATGAGATGCTTGTTCCGGTCCTCTTGGTTGGCTTAATTCCACTAGGCAACATCAATTGAGCACATAAAAGTATTTGAATCCAATTTACTTATTTGTCCCAGGTTTGTCCGATCCACCCGTGTGGGGAAAAACAAGCTAGGACCTTTTCGCACTGCCTGTACGTGTGCCGTGTGCCGTGTGCCGTGTGCCGTGTGCCGTGTGCTGTGTTTGGCCTGGCTGAGCTCTGTATCACTCATTTGAGAGTCTTGTGTGACAGAGGTGGGCCCTGCTTCAATGATAGTGGGGAACCTGGTGGCTGGGAAGAGAATCGCTCAGGCTTGTGGGAGAGACGTGACGCAACTGGAGGACAATGACCAGGCACGTAAGGTACAACTCATCCCATTTCACTCACTCACCCAGGGGAGAGGCACCTACAGTAAGGTACAAACTCATCCCATTTCACTCACTCACCCAGGGGAGAGGCACATACAGTAAGGTACAACTCATCCCATTTCACTCACTCACCCAGGGGAGAGGCACATACAGTAAGGTACAAACTCATCCATTGGTGGTTTGATTGGTTCAGTCATTAAATCAAGTCTGTGTTCCTGATTACAATAAAAATGCATCTGGCAAGTGGGTCCCAAGGACTGGAGTTGAGAAGCAGTGCTTTAGCTGATACTCTTGTTCAGAGATTACGTTTTTATGTACAATCCATTTATACGGCTAAAGGTTTAGTGTGGTAGCACATTAACCTGACACCACGTGTATGAGGTTAATGTACAGACCGTCGTCCATATTCAGTGATCCGTGTAGGAATTGCAGCACCTTTTTATAAAGAGTACCCCCACTTTAGGGGTTCAGAAGTAGTTTGATAATTGGCTGCTCTGCTGTTTCTTGACCAGCTATTTTGTCGCATTATTAATTCAAGACAGCACAACGCGAATAAAATATGGTACAGTAACTGCTAATGGTATAATGGAAAATGATGTAATGGAAGGATTAAAGATTGTTATCAGTTTCTGGGAAAGGGATGGACAAAGAGCTTTTGTGGTCCTGTTCTTTGTATGATATTCTTTATTTCGCCTTTTTGTGCATTGTGAAAGTTTTTTCAATTTCAAATTCAATGCGCTGGAGTACAGAGCCAAAACTACAAAAAAAAAGCTTCACTGTTAAAATACTTACAAACTGAATTCACATTGAAATAACATTAAAAACATAATGAAACCATAACATTACTGTGTATCACAGCGTCCATAGAAAGCAATCATCCTCACCAGTCAGTCATTTCCATCCGTGCAGTATTTGTTAGTTGATGTTAGCCAATGTTTTAACTTGCGGTCTTCTTCACAGTTCCTGTACATGCAGGATGTTCTGCAGTGGAGGGCGCAGGCAACCCCAGATCATCCTCTTTTTCTGCTGCTGAATGCCAAGGTACCAGCTTATGAGAGCCAGCATGCCTTCTTTAGAACGAGGGCCACTGTTTTTCAATTGCACCCTTATACATTTGCCTGGGATGAAAAGAACTACTCAAATTGAAAATGGCTGACGCGATTGGAGGCAGTTTGTTGCCGGTTTAAGCAGGCGTTTGGGTGTTCCGCACGGACCCTGTTGAGAACCCTGCCGTTTCTGTCCATGTGTCCAGGGCACTGTGGCCAGCACCGCCTCCTGCCTGCAGCTGCACAAGCGGGCGGAGCGTGCCGCCGTGGCGCTGATGGAGAGGGCGAGGCTGAACACGGGGGACCACGTGGCTCTGCTGTACCCCCCAGGTGAGTGAGCATGCCCAGTCACACATGATCCCATGTGGGGGCATACTGCTGCAGCCTTATTTTATTTATTTAATTTATTTATCTGTCTAGGACCTATGCAAATGCAGCTCAAATAGTGTATGTTACCGGGGCAAGAAGTTCATTACCCTGCTGCTTTCATTCACGTTGAATCTGCCATCCTGCAGCTGTTTAATTCTCGCTTGCTCTTCCCCAGGTATCGACCTGATCGCCACCTTCTACGGGTGCCTGTATGCAGGCTGCGTGCCAGTCACCGTCAGACCCCCCCACTCGCAGAATCTGGCAACCACCCTGCCCACCGTCAAGATGATTGTTGAGGTATACTGGCGCCCTTGTGAGGACTGTTGTCAGATTGCATTCACGTTTATGCATGAGATGTCTGGGTTGGCCTGAAAGAAAGAACGTGGAGGAATGGGAGGAATTTGTGCAATTGTTCTTCTGTTTGGTTTGTGCCTGCACGCATGTGTGAGACAGGTCAGCAAGTCCGTTTGCATCCTGACCACTCAAGCAATAATGAAGCTGCTCAAATCCAAAGAGGCCGCAGCCGCCGTTGATGTGAAGACGTGGCCGATGGTGCTAGACACAGGTGGACACACACACACACACACACATACACAACCCCACATACACACACACACAAACATACACACGCACGTACACACACACACACACACAGACACACACACGCACACATACACAACCCCACATACACGCACACACAAACATACACGCACATACACACACACACAGAGACACATATACACGCACACATACACAACCCCACATACACACACACACACAAACATACACGCACATACACACACACACACACACATGGACACATACACACCTACACACACACGCACACACATGCACACATGGATATGCAGACACACACACCCCAGTATCAGTATGCACGTGTGTAACTTGTAAATGGGAACATTTCAGATGACCTCCCGAGGAAGAAGGCTCCTCAGATCTACAAGCCTCCCACTCCTGAGATGCTGGCCTACCTGGACTTCAGTGTGTCCACCACTGGAATCCTAGCAGGAGTGAAGGTACCTGCATGGAGCACTGGCTAGAGAGTAGTCAACTGGCCTGGGGCTGCTGTTAATCAATCAGTCAGTCAGTCAGTCAGTCAATCAATCAACCACTAAAATAAAATAAATACTTCAAAACGTATTTACCCGCACATCTGTGAAAATTAGTGAATCTTTATGAACATCTGATGAGTCGGCACATTTTTGATTTCGGGGCAGGTAGCAGTTGGGGGCAGGTTGCTTCGGGTTGTAGATCTGCCTCTGGTTGTCTGATCTTATGTTGCCCTCTTCCTTCCCCCGCCAGATGTCCCACGCTGCCACCAGTGCCTTGTGCCGCTCCATTAAGCTGCAATGTGAGCTGTACCCCTCCCGCCAGATCGCCATCTGCCTGGACCCCTACTGCGGCCTGGGGTTTGCCCTCTGGTGTCTGTGCAGGTAGGCCGCTGTCCCAGGACCTGGGGTCCTGTGGTAACCAAAGCCTCTTTTAAAGACATCTTTCTTGAAGGCCTCCTGATTCCAGCATCAGTACTGTGTTGGTCCAGACTGTGATGTTTGGCATTGAGGTCTAATCAATCCATAGCAGGACAAGGCACAAAACGCTCATGTGATCCTGAGATCACATGCAAGTTAATGACTTGAAGAATTTACGGATTGTCGCTCAACTTGTCGTTCCAGCTGTAGAAACTCAACTTGTATCAAATCATCTGATCTCATGCAGTCCTGCAGTCCTAAGATGCTCATTAGGAATGACATTGTGGCATAGATTCTCACATTTCCTGTTTGCCCATTTGCAGAAGAGGTGTTTCAGGTTCATATGTCGGCCATGTTGGGCGAGACCTCCTTCCTGACGCCCCGTGCTCTATCCCATGTGTCTGCAGCGTGTACTCAGGTCACCAGTCCATCCTGGTCCCCCCCCTGGAGCTGGAGAGCAACGTGTCCCTGTGGCTGACGGCGGTCAGCCAGTACAAGGTGCGCGTCACCTTCTGCTCCTACTCCGTCATGGAGATGTGCACCCGAGGGCTGGGCCCACAGACCGAGGCGCTCCGGGTAAGGCCCGGACAGGGCGGTCTTTCTCTCCCGTACGTCGCCCTCATGGCTGAATTATTGTGCCCAGTGTTGCAGTGGTGACACCTTAAGGCCAGGGCTGCCCACCCTGTTCCTGGAGATCTCGCAACCTCCTCAACCCTAATTTGACACACCCGATTCTACTAATGAGCAGCTCAACAAGTTCTCTGGCGGTTGAATAAGATGTGGTTTGTTTGAGGCGGGCTGAGTCCCTACCGGACGGTCGATCTCCTGGAACGGGGTTGGGTGCCCCTGCCTGAGACTATTGTACGTGTATTGTTGGAGTGTCTTCATACTTAACGGATTAGATGAACCGATGAACACGGTAGTTGATGATAGCTAGCCTTTTCAGCGACGGAAGACGGCTAGAACGGCTTCGGCTTCCCGGCCTTCCCAGCAGCCCCGGCTGGAGAGATAAAGCAGGTTTTTCTCCCCGGCTGCGCAGATGCGGAACGTGAACCTGTCGTGCGTGCGCACCTGCATGGTGGTGGCGGAGGAGCGGCCCCGCATCGCCCTCACTCAGTCCTTCTCCAAGATCTTCAAGGACCTGGGCCTCTCCGCCCGAGCCGTCAGCACCACCTTCGGGTGCCGGGTCAACGTGGCCGTCTGCCTGCAGGTGAGGGAGGGGGGGGGGGCTGGAGGAAGGACTCGGGGGAACGTCCCGAGTGGATGTTGAGGGTGAGGGGTTGTAGGGATGGGGATGAATGGGTAACTCATATTTACAGGTGACATTTCCTTTTGGGAGCCTGTCAGTTGTTTCCAGTGGCATCCTGGTTCATGTATAGAAGACTGGTTTTTCATGTCAGTCCTGCATTCAGGAATTACAGAAAACCTTGTCGGTGAATTCGAACCTTTTTGAATAATACTGAAATTGGACATTGGTAAATTTTGCATTGCTGCATTGGTATGTTGTATTAAGTTCATACCAGTACTTTTGCAGCATCAACAAATGGCTCAACAAAAGAATAAATAACTTGCACCGGATTAAATGACTTGGGTTTTATTGTAGTTTTCACAATTTAAAGTTGCATCCTTTGGCAGTTGATTAGTTTCACTCGTTTCCTTGAGAGAGGGAATAAAGTCAGAGCTTCTCTTTCACAAAAATTCTTCACTTTCCTTCTGCCTTCTGTCTTCTTTCTCTTCTTTCTTGTCACGTCTTTCTTATTCTGTTTTTCCCCTCTACTCCCTCTTTTTTCCCCCATGTCTGTAATTCTCTGTGTTTGACCCTGTCTGTGTGTCTCTCCCTCTGTACTGACCCTCCCCCCCTCCACCCCTCCACCCCACTCCACCCCTGGCCTGTGTCCCCTCGTCAGGCCAACAGGCTGGGGAAGCTGGCTGAGCAGGTAACCATGGTGGCTGTGTGATGCCTGGGAGTGACTGATGAGCAGGGAGGAGTAGAGAAGGGATTGCTGGGGCTTCTGATGGCGGCGGGGCCAATGTTAGTCTTATGTGGGCGGGGTGGTATGTTCTGTGTCTGTGTGTGTGTGCGTGCACTGTTTATGAGTGTATGCACTTCCACATTGCTTACTTAGTAGCATACAAGTTGCAACGTTAACAGAATTGCTTTTATTAATTTGCAGTGTTAATGTCATTTTATTAACCCATGTTATGACTCATTTCCCTCCTGTCCTCAGTTTGCCGTGGGGCTGACTCAAATGACTAATCAGGGTGTCGGTCACAGTTCTGTGTGCTGGATATGCGCAGTCACAATGTGTAAAATTTGTATATTTTTAGATGTTGTTTATATGGGGTGAAATGCTTCATATTTGAAACATAATTATAGAGTATTCTGTAAATTCGTGGCCTCGCTGTAAATCTTGTTGCATACTCTGCGTAGCTCATGCCAAAGAAGCCTGACACAGTACATCAGCTCTTTTGAGCAGAGTCCGGGTTCGTTGGCATGAGCTGGGCTGACCATGCAGCAGGCTTAACACTCGAAAGGCCAGAGTTTTATTTTTACTTCTTGTCCTGCATTACAGTACTGGATTTCCACTCCACAGCAACTTAATTTCAGAAAGATTATGAAACCTAAATGTTTCATAATAAACCTAAACCTAAAAAGCAAGACTATTTTCTTGAAATAAAGGACATGACTGAATCAATTTCACCACTTTTATTTTGTACATTTGTTTATTAATTTTGTTATACAGTACTGTGCAAAAGTCTAAGGCACCTGTATAACATTCTGTACAGATAAGATTCTTTCAAAAATAATTCAATGAAAGGTCCTAAATAAACGTACTATACATTTTACATTACATTTGAGTAATTTAGCAGAATAGTTAAAAACTAAATCAAATCAATATTTTTTGTGACTACACTTAGGCCTTAAAACTGCATCACTTTTCTGAGATAGCCAACGCTGTCCTGCAGTTCTATAAGACAATCAGCAGGGAGGTTGTTCCAAGCATGTTGGAGAACTTGCCACAGTTCTTCTGCAGACTTTGGTTGGCTCCTTGCTTCTAAATACAAAAATGTCTCTGTAAAATGAAATCTTTTGGAAAATGAATATTTAGAAATCTCAAATGCGTTCTTTTACACAAATTTAAAAAAATAATGATAATAAAGGGTGCCTACGATTTCTGCACAGTACTGTATAGGCTCAGGGAGAAGCTTATTGCAGGCACACTGAGAAAAGCGAAGACAAAAGACAAAATGGAAAAGCTTCTCCCTTCCCCTTACTCATCAGTTCCACAGAGAGCACACAGCTTTGCCAGCTTGTGTGAGCAAGAATCGCAGATTGTTTACATTCGACACAGCTGTAATGTAGTCTATTCGGTTTACTCAGTCGTGGTTTCCGTGAATAACTGAATGTCGGGGGCATTATCTCCATTACATTACATTATTGGCATTTTGCAGATGCTCTTATCCAGAGTGACGTACAGTTGATTAGACTAAGCAGGAGACAATCCTCCCGTGGAGCAATGCAGGGTTAAGGGCCTTGCTCAAGGGCCTAACGGCTGTGCGGCTACACTGGGATTCGAACCCCAAACCTTGCCTGTCCTAGTAATTTACCTTAACCACTACGCTACATAACTCGATGGAGTTATAAACCATATAATTTCCATTACTACAACATCCACATGTTATGCAGCCCCACCCTAAAGTCGTAATCACCTTCATCATTGATTATATGTGGAAATTAGTCTGCTGAATAGCGTGTTGAATGAGAGGGCACATTCACACCTGGTTACTCGCGCCTGCTACCTATCACCTATTGTCTGATGAGGTTTTTCGTGAAGAAAGGGGCACAAACTGCCTGTATTTCCTTATTTTTCTTACTTCTTACTATGAGGGCTAATTAGAGTGCGAGCACGTCGTATCTGAGTGTGTGGACTGAGTTTTAAGTGTGAGAAAAGCGAGCGAGCAAGGGGAATTCTGCTCTCAATGTAATTTCTTTCACTCTCAGACTTTTGGCAGAAGTGTGTGGTCATAGACATGCATGTTGAAGTAGCGGGCTGCAGGCTGCTTGTGGGTAGGGGCTTGGTAACACAGCACACGCGAAGCCGACATTGGAACGCGTTGACGTTTCCCATCGCACCTGTGGCTTCATGGGAAATCTGTTAGCCTGCTTCATTTGGGATTCGAACCACAGCAGGAATCATGGCGCTTGCTTGACGCCCTGACTGACGCCAGTCCTCTTTGTGTCTCTGTCCAGGGTACTGCTGGTCCTGACCCCACCACCGTCTATGTGGACATGAGAGCACTGCGGCATGACAGGTGCGTTTCCCGCCATTAATGGATTTTTTTTTTTTAAGTTAATGGAAAAAGAAACCTGCTCTTTGGCTATTCATCCCAGCTGTGGCTTAGCACAGGAGCTGAGGTGGTGGCGCTGACAGATGGTGGGGTTTGTCTCTGTGTTCCAGGGTACGTCTAGTGGAGAGAGGGTCACCTCATAGCCTCCCGCTAATGGAATCTGGAAAGGTAAACTATAATAGACACCTATAATAGACACACAATATCTTGTGCCTGTTGCATTTTTAAAACACTATACAAATTAGGACTCAACCCTGAAGCCGTCCCCTAAAAGTAACCCCACTCAGATCTGGGTGAAATACGTAATTGTTTCTGATTCAAATACTTTTGTGTGCTTTACGGAGCATATCTGCGGCTTGGAAACCGAAATACTCTCAAACCCTGCCACCTGGTCTTCATCTTAAGCTGCATTTGTATGGTTGTCTTTCAGATCTTGCCAGGGGTGAAGGTGATTATAGCAAACACGGAGACTAAAGGGCCCCTGGGAGATTCGCACCTGGGCGAGGTGAGTCACTGCAGGCCACGCAGGGCTGTGTTTTGGGGAAAGTGGCCCATGAGGCGTGCCGTTGGTTGCGGGCATGTATCTGAGGCTAATAAGGTGGTGTTTCCTTGCTGGCAGGTCTGGGTGAGCAGCCCCCACAATGCAACGGGGTACTACACCGTGTACGGAGAGGAGGCGCTGCACGCCGACCACTTCAGCACGAAGCTGAGCTTCGGGGACACGCAGACGGTGTGGGCGCGCACCGGGTACCTCGGCTTCCTGCGTCGCACAGAGCTCACCGACGCCTGCGGAGGTGAGGCAGGACCCGCCATAACCCTGGCAGTCCGAGGGTTAACTACCGTGACATTCAACCATTTCAACCAGTCAAAATGACAGCGAGACTATTGTTTTGAGCCCCTGTTTAAAACTCCTAATAAATTGTCAGAACTTGGGTTTTGGGTGAAGCCACTTCATATAGAGCTTGGCACTGAAAGAGTTCATTAGCACAACCGACTGAAGAGTGTTGGGCTGTGCTTCTGATGGAGGCAGGAGCAGCCCACAGATACGTGAGTGTGACTGTAGAACACTTAGCAGGTCTGTTTCAGGCCCCTCAGCATTACAAATTCAGGAAACCTCTTTACACCAGGAGACCTCTTAACACTAGGAGACCTCTTTACACTGAGATGCTATTCTGGAGGGGATGGGCAACCATTCAGATGAGCAGACAGACACCGACAGACAGACAGACAGACAGACAGACAGACAGACACCGACACCGACAGACAGCCACAGACAGACAGACCCACACAGACAGACAGACCCACACAGACAGGCAGACACAGACAGACAGACAGACAGACAGACCCACACAGACAGACACATACAGACAAGCAGACACAGACAGACAGACAGACAGACAGACAGGCAGGCACAGACAGACAGACAGACCCACACAGACAGACAGACAGACAGGCGGACACAGACAGACGCTGGAGTCTGTACTGTGCAGGAATATCAGAGCAGTATGTGCATGTATTCTCAGAGCGCCATGATGCGCTGTATGTGGTGGGCTCCCTGGACGAGACTCTTGAGCTGAGAGGCATGCGCTACCACCCCATCGACATCGAGACGTCCGTCATCCGCTCGCACAAGAGCATCGCAGAGTGGTGAGACTCAGTGCCGCTTCCTCACACACACGGAATAGGGAAGGACCTTTTCCACTCGTACAGTAAAACAGCATACAGCACCTCTCAATAAAAAGGAGGCTTTTCACCTTTGTGTGTGGAACTGCTCCATTTTAGATGAAATGCTCGACGACAGCATGTGGAAATGCATTAAGTTAAAATTGTGCACTGATTAACAAGAGCAATGAAGCCATTTAGGAGATCAATGTTCTCATGCTCTAATATATAGTTGTATATGTATCCACACATGTACATGCTTTATGTGGGGCTGGGGCACAAATGGAAATATAGCAGTTACGCAGGTAAATGCTTGGAAAGATTGACACATCCTTTCATTCCACACATTGTTGTATTAATTGATCCTGATTGATTGATGGTTTATATAGTTCTTGCTTAATGAATCCCCTGGTGCACTCTGCTCCTTCCTGCTCTTATAATGCAGGGATGGGCAACTCCAGTCCTGGAAGGTCGGTGTGTATGCAGGATTTTGCTGCCACCAGTTACCCTGGCTCAATCAGCTAATTAGCCATATGCACCATGGCCGATTCACTCCTAAATTAGTCCATAATAAAAATGTAAAAAAGCTTCAAGTAAAGAAAATGTATCAGCTGCAGTTTATGTCATGGAATGTGGCTATAAGTTACAGATCTTCTAAATTATTTTGGCTGATAAAATAATTTAGATCAGAAGTTGGTCTGAAATCCAGAAACGTTATAATGTATGCATACTTTGTTTTCGTCTTTTTAACCCGTACATTTTTAGCCGTTTAACCCATGGGTCTCTCCCCTTTCCTGCCCCCACTCAGCGCGGTGTTCACCTGGACCAACCTGCTGGTGGTGGCGGTGGAGCTGTGTGGCTCGGAGCAGGAGGCCCTGGACCTGGTGGCCCTGGTGACCAGCGTGGTGCTGGAGGAGCACTACCTGATCGTGGGCGTGGTGGTGGTGGTGGACCCCGGGGTCATCCCCATCAACTCCCGCGGGGAGAAGCAGCGCATGCACCTGCGCGACGGCTTCCTGGCCGACCAGCTGGACCCCATCTACGTGGCCTACAACATGTGAGCTCTCTGGGGCGTGCCGCAGAGACGGGGAGGGGAGAGGGACTCTCGCACCTCGGACCGGTGGGGACGGTAGCCAGATCTCTTCGGCCGCTCCGCTTTGCCATGCTCCGGGCCTTTGAGGGGGTCATACCACACGTTTGCTTTTGTTGCGAGTCACTCATAGAATGCTCATCTGCAAACCACATAGAAACCCATGTCGTACCTGTACTTATGGGAGGGGGCCTCCTGTATATTTCTCTCACACCTATATGGCTGTATTGCCCCAAAGCCCAGTGTCCTGACACAGAAACCCCCCCCCCCCCCCCCCCCCCCCTCCCTCCCCTCCCCGCTGTGCTGTGTTTGGAGGAGTGGGTGGAGGGCGGGGCGTTTGGGGCAAAGGGGCGTGTGAACCATCATTGTGCCTCATTTCACTTGGTTGGGTGTTGTTCTTCTCTCATTCTCATGTATGTCCTATGGTTTAGACAAAAATTGGAATGTCTGATTTAACAAATGTGTGCTTGTTAAGTATATTTTTACTTTATTTAAAAAACATAACATTCCTGTCTGCATTTTTGTACAAAACCGTTTATTCACAAAAACAAGACACAAGATGTATGCAAATTAATTGTTAGATGTGTGAAATTAATTTATTTTATATTGACTGACCTTACTGTGGTTTTAAAAGAACAAAATGCAAAAACGTTTTTTACATTGTTTCATCTCTTTGAGTTGCTTCGATTGACAGCACCTTACTGCATTTTTCTGCAGTATCTAATTAAATCCATTAAGCATTGGTTGTTTTCACAAACCTTGTTTCTGCAAAGTTTGTTCAGCAGGTTCCTCAGGTTCCTCAGGTGTTTTTCAAGAGGAGGCTTGACAGTTGATTCTTGGTGTAGTACACACCAGTCAGAACATGACTGTGCTGTGACTGACTTTTTGCTGGTCAGTACAAGTTTTCTTGCCCATTTCAGGGCATAGTTTCTTCATCTTAAAATGATTTTTACTTGTGATTAATTACATCTTCAAATTATCCATCTGACAATTGCATCACAACTCTACTAATTTGAGAGAGCAGAGAATTAAATTAAATGAGTAAAGATCATTATTGAATTCATGCAAAATTTAAATTGTGAGAGGGGTGTGATTTTGTTTTGAGAAAATCCAAACCAGCTTTACACTAGTTCCTCTAAAATATTATGGTTTTGTTATTACTTTCAAAATCATTGTCTTCACAGAAATGTATCTTTCAGCCAACATTATAACATGGCTTGGGAATTCTGCATAAATAACAATGATTCAGTTGACTGGAGGAACTGACTGTCTGATCGGCACCTTAATCTCTCTGAATCTCCACTCTCTGTCTGAATCTCTAGCTACAAGTGTTGAGTTGTGAACCAGAGGGACAAAGCTTTGCATACTGTATTCAACCTATGAAGTGAGTGAACCTGATGTGAAGACCCTCTCTGAAGATTGTTTCCTCTAAAGCCTGTGCTGTACCCAAGCTTGTGAGCTTGGAAATGGGCATCGAGCCTACTGTATTTATGTACAGATCTTGTGTAAGTTATTTTTGGAATTCCACAATTTTTGGGAATTCCACAACTGGTTGTAGCAGCAATCCCATGGAGCAGAAGAGACTGAATTTGCACAGAATGGACCAGACTAACCATACAAGTGTTATAGTTTTGTTTTATAACCAGACAAGAAAGCATACATGATAAATAATATGCCTTGTACTATTTTGTATTGGTGGGAGGGGGGAGGATGTTGAGATGGGTTGATTTTAGAGAAAATAAAACACATTAAAATATTTTTAAAATTAACTGGAGCCGTTGTTATTCTTTTCAGTTTCTTAATCACATCTCCCCCCCCCCCAACATCATTTTCCAAGTGACGTTTTTCCATGCAAAGCAGGACTATTTTCCACCAGAACCATGTCAGGGTGTGAATTAAACAATCAGAAATGTGTCACTCCATTATACTATTCCATATCTATACTACATTTATATTCCTATATAGATAATATTGAAAAGATTACCCTCTTGACATGTTACGATTTGATATTCTGCACACATTATGATTGTAATTTTGAAGCATTACATTGCTTCATGTCATTATGACTGTTAAATGTCTCTGTACCTTAAAAAAACTGGTTCACAATCAGTAGATGAGAGGTATTGCTTAGAAAATATTTGTCACCAAAATCCTCTATTTTTTATTTCTCTGAAAACCTTCCTGAATTTTCCCAAATTTTACACCCAATAATATGCGCACATGGACCAACAGTACGCAAAGAATAAGTAATGTTTCATGATGCAATATGCAATAAAAATGAAGCACTTTCAGGTTTTTTCTATTTTATTGATTAATTAAAGGCATAAGATAATCTTTAAACAAATACATGAATGTTTCTCAATTTTAGTGAACTACTAGCAAACAAACCATTGTTCTCAATTTTCATTTTCATTCACAAACATCAATACCATCAATAACCCAAGATAATTGTCAATTTCAAAAATAACTGGTGCTGAATACAGTCAAATATGTAGGGTACAGTATATAAAGTGTAAAGTGTATAAAAAAAGAAAATGACATAAAAATATTTCTTGAAACATAATAGCAAACAAACTGTTTTGTCTCTTATTTCAATGATCTCTTGATCTCTCCCAATTTTAATTTTGTATTTCTGGGAACACAGCACTCCTTGGTTTGATGGCATGTTCCCTCACTCCATAACAACTGCACAGACATACTCAGATAATGGATTCCTGAAGCCAACTTATTCTTCCATTTCAAAGTTATTGAGAAAATTCATGAAAGGAAACCGATGCACTCCTGGGGTGCCCTGGGTCTGGCAATCTATATTGTTGAGTCTGTATTTGCAATGTTACGGATTCTATTTGCCTCTCACGTTTTGTCTGCATCTTCCATCACTAGTTCCTGAAGAACTGGGAGTGACTTTGCTTTCAGAGCATTTTCTAGAAGGGCACTGATTTCTTTGGTTGAACCTTTCCCAGTATTAAAGATCAGTCTTTTGGTCATGTCTTCATTGTGTTTTAAATAGAATGTGCAACCCTCTTGTTCCCACTTCACATAAAGCTGTGTTTCTTCTGTCACAACTGTTTTTCTCATATTTACATAACCTGAATTCATTCATGAATGTAGGAATCTATTTTAGTTAAGATCTCAGATGACAAGTCCAGCACCTCTGTTAAATTCCAAGAGTTGAATTGGTCATTGGGAATACCCGGTGAAGTATGGTAGTTTGGATACTGGGTTTTCTTGGCATCCACGCCCAGCTGCTTCAACGTGTACACCATGTTAGGCAAAGTGTTCAGTTTGGGACTGACTCGCGACAGTTTCCGGGCAAGGCTGGTAATGGTTTGGTCGGTGGGATGATGCCCAGTGTTCTTGTACTCTGCTCCAAAAAGGGATTTCTCCACAGCTTGGTGTACTTTGAATAAACACCACTCTGTGGATGTTCCCCCAGCATCATTGTAGGCTGCAGTGAGGTCACACTTTGCCTGCCTCTGCCAACGCCGAGCTTCCTCTGGGTTTGGTCTTCTACCCTCATGGAATGTCCAGAAGTTGTGTTCTCTGGAAGAATAGCGTTGGCTAAATCCCTCCCGTCCCCTCCGATGCCGAGAGGCTTCCTGGTCCCACTCCCGGAAGAAGTCTCTGAAGGCTGAACTCCATTGAGAGTCTCCTTGACCAGGTCTGGAATGGTTGTGTCCCCCCCTTCCCCCCCTTTCTAGTTCCTCAATCTTCTTTTGCAAATATTTGCAGGCTTCAGTGGCAAGGTCAAGGCAATCTGGGTTTTTGTCTGGATGCCACCTGAGATACAGACGTCGGATACCTTTACGCCTCTCCTCCTCTGGCAGTGTCCAGATCTCCTGAAGGAATTTGTCAATTTCACTTTGCACCTCCTCCATGGACTGTGGTAGGACAGGTGGTGGGTCAGACTGCCCTGAACCCTGTGACGGAACAAGAGACATGCAGCTCCCACCAGTTGAGGAAGACCTTTTTCCCCTTTTGAACTGATACAGATCAAGAGCGCTTACTTCAATTATCTCTTGTTCCCCAATTTTAATTTTGTATTTCTGGGAACACGGCCCTCCTTGGTTTGATGGCATGTTCACCCGCTCCATAACAACTGCATAGACATACTCAGATGATGGATTCCTGAACCCAACGTATTCTTCCATTTCAAAGTTATTGAGAAAATTCATGTCAAGGACATCGATCCACTCCTCAGGAATGAGAGTCCCGGGGTCTGGCAATCTACTTTGTCCATAGTCTGTATTTGCAATGTTACGGATTTTATTTTTCTCTAATAATCTCTGTACATCTTCCATGTTTTCACACATCAGCAGTTCCTCAAGAACTGAGAGTGACTTTACATTCAGAGAATTTTTTAAAAGGGCATTGATTTCATTGGCTAGACCTTTCGCAACATTCATCATTACTTTTGGGCTCATGCTATCACTGTGTTTTAGATAAAATGTGCAACTCTCTTGTTCCCACTTCACATAAATCTGTGTTTCATCTGTTGTGTTGTCCAATGGCTCTTGATGCAGAAGAATGATTGTTTCAAGGTACTCACAGCAGATTAACTTCATTCTTTGGAAGTTCTGGCACATGGCATCAACATCACTTTGAGATAAGGAACCACAGCTCTGTTCCCTTAGGAGGCAGACAAGGCCATGTTTAAAGGAGCCAGAAGTCAATCGGTTCTTGAACCAACCACTGAATTCACAGCATTCCCCATATTCACAAGGATGCATGCTGGATTCCACTAAAGCCTGGGTAGTAACTTCAGACAACATTTTTGGACGAACACTGTTGGGTAACCGCTGTAGCAGTTTCTGAAATGCATAGGCATCATGCCAATGAATTTGAACCTCGGGTTTCTGAACTCTTCCAAGCAGTTTTAGTTTCTTTTCTACAGAATTCTCAAACCTGCTAACCGAGAAATAAGTGTCATTAAAATAAAGACAACTTGATTCATACAATCTTCCATCTCTTGCTGGAAGATAAAGTGGCTGAGCAATCTCCAGTGAGTTTTCTTTTCCAGTCTCGATAAGGTGGAAAAGCTGTTGAACAGTCCATCTGCATGTTTCTTTCTGGTTTGGATTCATTTCTTTTTTGCCGATGCAGTCCCGATAAATATCCTGGAGAATAGTGCTGTACTGCTGGGTAGATGCTCTATCTCTGACACCTATCTTCTTAAAGAATTCTTCATATTTAACAAGATCTGGAGGTAGTTTGAATAAATAGGGTCTGAACTTGGTGTGATTATGAAGTATCATAACTGTTTGTTTGGGCTTTACAAGTTCAGCATCTTTTTCAACCAGTACCACAGGGAGATCAATCAGAGGTTGGGCATTGAAATTCACAGCCTGGAGAAATCCATAGGACTGACGAAAAACTTTAGCTCTGGTGTTAACGTTTTCAGTGGTACTGCATGCAGCTTGGCAGATGTTCATCAGGTTTCCAGTTACATGCTGCGGGTAAGGCTCATCAAGTGCTCCTGCCTCCTTTAAAATATTTATTTGCTTCGAAACACATTTTCCTGAAGGCAATATTGGCACTGAGGTCCAAATCAGAAATTGGTTGAGTGGGTCTTTCTCAATGAGAGAACCTTTAATTGCCACAAATTCCCTCTTTCCAGCAAAAGGCTGGTGATACTCACAGAGGTCTTGCTGAATTTCAAGTGGAACAACAAATTTTATGGTCGATATTCTTTTCAAAATATCTGAGTTTGTGTTGTCCCTATTTAAAAGGCTTTCAAATAAACATTCAGATTTTTGTTTCAGCCTCTCCAGGGACATATTCCCTTTGGTGTCAGATTCAATTTTGTGTGCAAACTCAATCATTTCATCATCTGACACAACATGTTTTAGTCCTAGTTCCTTCAACAGTTCAACAGTCCTGAAAATTGTCTGTTCACATCCAATGATTTTCCAAAACTCTTCTGGAACAAACCGCTCTTTTGGGAGCATGACCTGATAAAGCTTTTGCTTATCATCATAGAAGTATGAGGCCATCTGAAGATTCCCAAAGACATCCCGGATGAATCGGACACATTTCATTGTGGAGATAATTGTATCTTTGTAATCATCAAAGTCTGGATATCGTCTTATTTCCAGAAGCATCAGGAATGCATTGAGAATCAGGGTATCATTGAATGTGCACACAGAGGGTAGGATGAACTTTACATAGTACCCTAGATCATCCAGGACTGTGATGTCTAATTTTTTTGACAGCGATGAATTCACAGTACTGTTTTCGAGGAAAAGTGTGTTCTTGTCAATGGTGTACAAATCTGGAAAGCTTTGTTTTAAGTGTGTATTCAAGATGAACACATTCCTATGTCCATCAATACGTTGCCGCCTCCCTTGTATAGTTTCAAACAGTGGAAGTGACCTGAGCTTTCTTTTGTAGTCTTGAGTATTTTGACTAGAGCATAGTCCTGCTTGCAAGAAGTGTAGAAGATGATCCAAGTCTGTATCAGCAATCCGTTCAAACAGAGTCTGCTGTGACAGACAGAGTTGATCTAGAACAGCACTGCTGTCATTTGGATCTAACAGTTCTGGAGTAACATGCTGTGAAAGCTCAACATCTGAGAAAACATGTGAGTCTAAAGTCATGAATCCAAGTTTGCACAGTATTTCATGCACCACTGATTTTGAAATGGAGACAACATTGCAAAGTGTCCCCATTGTTTTCAGAAAACGTTTGCCATTCTGACTTGAGCATATTACTGGAACAACTGGAGAATCACAAAACAGTTCCTTGATGTCAAGAAAGGCCTGGTTGTCCTCACTGTCTTTCACCTCAGCTGATTTAATTTGATCCTTAAAGAAATCCCAAAGCTGCTGGAGCCATGTGCTCACAATCGTTCCTGGAACATACAGCTTGCATTCCGGATCAACTTTACAGTTCTGAAGGAGGCCCTCAAGAATGGGTTTCAGATACATTGCTGAGGCAGGGATGGTCATTGCCTTGAGAAAGTTACCTTGCTGAAGAGCACCAATATGCATTCCATTGACTTCATAATCAGCAAAGTCTGCCTCGTGTCCTTGAAACAGTACACAGAATTTTGTAAAGAGCCTTGGGGAGTCAGTATGAAAATACCTCAGCATCTGATCTTGAGTAAGGAGAAGAGGCAGACCACACATGCCCTGATCAATGTCCTTCAAGCAGTAATTCAGAAGCTTTTTACATCTGCGTTTGTCTTTGATCAAAGTACGGCTAATAGGCAGGGGTAAATCATTTTCTGTCATTGCTGGATCATTCAACGGTTTCCTCTTCAGGAAGTTTATTACTGTCATTGGACTGACTGACCTTACTTTGACATGTGCTCTGTTGAAACTGGCATATATTTTAATCATTCGATATGAGAATGGGACTAGATTCATACCAATGTCTTCTAAGGTATTAACAAAGCTCTCTGAGAATGTGTCCATACCGAGATGCAGCAAAATGGAATTTGAACTGTCACTGTGGTTCAGAATGAAATGAGGTGCATCGGTTGGTTCTCCTTTGTTGACACTAGTCCAGGTGACAGTGTACATTTTTTTGGACTTCTGATTTGAACTGCTTAGAATGGGAATTACACAGAGATCCCTTTCATTGATTGACTTGAACACTGCATCGACCATTCCGTGCCACTCATGTCCGACGCGGTCTGTAACTTCAGGAAAAAAGCTTAGAAAAAAGTAATCCAAGCGTTGCTGCAGGCAATTTAGAGAAGACGTGATTTTCTTACCGGAGGCACACATGTTGTTTAAAAGGTCAGCATACAAGGGGGCAATGATGTCTAACTTCAGGGATTCATTCCAATTGGACTTACTGCTCTTACCATCTTCTTTCCACAGGTCCCTTCTGGAAGAGTCCACCTCAAAGTTTCCATTGATGTGCACTGGAAGTCCAGTGCTACTTGGTAAAGGGAGGGAACAGAAGACCCTACCAGTAAACGGCTGTAAAGTTTCTGATTTCAAACAAGCTGCCACAGCAGCCTGAGGAACTCTTCGGCTAGACTGCTCATCAGTGTTTTCATTCATGAAGCCAAACTGCTCTGCCACAATCCACTCACTGTGCTTTTTGATGGATGACGAAATATCCATTTTGTAGATGGTTTGCAGTGATTCAATTGGCCCACCTGAATCTAGTGACTTTTGAATATGATTTTGAAAATGAACTTTCTTCACATCACATTCTCTGGAGAGCTTTATCTCTGCTGAGATTGTGGTTTTGATCTGGCCATCAAGTGTCATTTCATGAAACTGTATTTTCCTAATGTGCCTCAAAAAGAGGATCAGTCCTTCAGGATCTTCCTTCAATGCACTTGAAAGTTCTTCTATATCCAAATCGTCTATTGTGTTTTTTGATATCTGTGACATTTCAGCCATTTTTTCTGTCCTTAGTGGTAACCTAAGCATAGTCCCTTCCTCAAGTTTGAAATTTGAGGGAAGGAATGTGTCATACACATCACTGAAAGAGTCTTTGAATTCCTTTTCTAGTGAATACATACAACCTGGTAATAGCTCGGTTCCATGTTGTATATATTGCAGATTTGGGTCAGATATGCAGAGCCATTTGCCTCCTGTCAGAATTGAAGGACAGTCAGTCAGATGGTAAACTGAGTTAAACCCCAGTCCATACTTTCCAGTTTTTCCTTGCACCCCATGTTTTCCACCTTCACCTAGTCGTTGAATTCCCTCCAGATCTGCATCTGAAAACACCTTGTTGTTGTACACACACAACGCTGGACCTTGCAGTGGATTCCATGTATCACCAAAGGTTTTTTTGGTGTTGTGCTTCCTTTTGTCCCAAACAAAGTGAATCTCTGTGGCCTGAGCATCATCAGCATTTTGTATGAGCTCTTTCAGAATATCCTTCTTCGATGGGTAAGCTTGTATGATGTTCTTAATCCGGACTGTCAGTTTCTCATGTTGTCCAAACTCTTTGACCATGGGTGAAAAGCCTGCAACACGGTGATTTTGCAGAGTGTTGTGTCTTGTTGTTTTAACCCCAAAGTGAAGTACAATACTCCGAGGAAGTAATTCATGACACAAAGTGACATCTTTTGAGACTGGCATCCAAGGGCTGTCATTGTAGCAGAGCTTGTGTGAGGGACATAACACACCATTTTGATCAGGCAAGAGACAGTCTTGTGGTTTATTATCTTCTGCTTCATACAATCTCTTTGCAATTCTGAGACTGAGGTTAAGATCACACTTGAAAAGTGGTATGCAGTGATATTTAGTACTCAATTCCTGAAGAACCCCCAATAACTGATCTGAAGTGAAATGCTCCTGAAGCCCAACACATTGCCAAAGGTTTCTGAATTTAGAGAAGACATCTGGAAGGCAGTAGAGGTATGGTTTAGCTTCAAAGTCTTCTGTCCTTGCCACAGATTTCACATTCACAAATTTGCCCTCAATTAGGACAAATGGAAATGATTGAGCCGTCTCAAAAATGACCCCTGACTGAGTCTGTTCCTTTGTCAATTCATCCAAGTAGCCATAGCATTCATAAGCAATGTTGGAATGCATATCTCCATCCAATGCATTTAAATGTAGCTGTGCATTCTCTAGCTGCTGAAGCACTGTCAGGACGGGTGGATTTTCAAGAACCCCCAATTTACAGAGGACTGGGACATGGTGTGATTCCAGAACAGCTTGGTCTACTGTAGTTTGCGTCATGTTTACCAGATATCGACAACTGGAACTGTACACTTCAGTGGGCTTTGCAAGTGGACTACCAGTACTTTTGTCATGCTCAGGGGTTTGTGGTGGACAGGCTGGAATGAAGGCAGTGTTTCTCAGTGAATTCCAATGAGGAGAAGTCTCATCATTTAAGTGTTCTCTTGTTAGATCCAAGATTCGCCGAACACGCTTGTATGCTTCCTTTGCATTTGTTTGCCAAATCCTGCTAATAGTTTCTGCTCTCTCTTTGATGTCCTCCAGTGAAAGAAAATCACTCAACATTCCAAGTTCTGACAACCGCTGGATTCGTTTTGGAGTGCAAAAATCCTCAGCTGTTCCTTCAAGAAAGCGTCCTTCTTCTGGATCATACAGACAGGCTACTTTTCCTGAAGGGTTCACAAGCCTCCTAATGAACTGAAGCTCTTCACAACCAATGGCTGGGATGCAAGGGTGGCTTTTCAGGAGGTCATCTATTGCTTTGTCATTCATGTCAATGGCATGCAGTACAAGAGCATCCCTGCTCCGAGGATCCATGGAACTCAGGTTGCTAAATACTATGTCTTTATAGAATTCAGCCCAGTCCAATGTCCTTGCCGCAACAATTTTGCTAAAGCCTGTCTGGCTGAAGTTATATCTCACCCAATCTGGAAGGGGAATAGCGAGGTAAGGTTTCCCTTGATTTGCCATGAACTCTTTCATTGCAATCTTTCCCACTTTCTTGTTCTGTTCTATATTTTGGTGTAAAAATCTGGCCTTCTCAATAGAGCACCAGCTTTTCCCATCACTGAAGAGTTCAGGAGCCTTGCCAGAAACATTGTGAGCAATGGCAGAGTAAAAAGCAACAGTGAGAGATTGAAAAGATGTGCTCACTTTCTTTTTGTCAGGCCAGAACATGTAGTAGTGGTACCCCTGGAGTTCTCCCTTTTTTGACATTTCCTTCAACACAGAAAGTGTGAAAATGTATGACCCTGTGACCGCATCTTGAAGCAAAGCCTTGTTCCATTCATGTTTCACTCCAGTATCCCAAAGGCCCTTCCTGTTAGACGTCACAGCAAAGAATCCATTGATATGAACTGGAAGACCAGACTGAATCGAGAGTGGGAGGAAACAGAACACCTGGCCAACTGAATCATGCTTTTCAGCTAACCAGTTTCCCCCTTTTGGATCTTTTTGAAGAGGCACGGCAATGCTTCCGACTGGCAAAGGAAACCTCTGTTTACTTTCTTTCTGGAACATGTCTAATGATGTTTGCATTCCAAAGCAGGAATTCACAAGCCAGTAGCTGACATCAGATACATTCTGGTAGTTTGTTGTCACTTCAATGATGTTTGCAGAGAGGCCGTCAGTGACATGTTCAAATTTTGCATCAATTTTCAACAAAACTTTTAAAGAATCACTCTGCCTTGTTTTCAGAGGAGTGTCATCTGGGACACGCATCGTGCACACAACTTTTCTGGTGACTGTGAAGAGAGTGTTTACTTGTTCAGCACATGGGGGAGTACTAGAATTTTCAGGTAGAATCTCAAGAGACACTTTGCTTATGTTTCTCAAAAACAGCATAATTTCCCCTGAATTATGAGTCAAATGTTGTTCAAAAGCACCAATATCATCTCCTTCAAAAACCTTGTCGCTGACCTCTGATGACAGAGCCTCTTTCTGTGTCCGGAAAGGCAATTTAATGAGTGTTCCCTTGAAGAATTTGTGAGCACTGTCTCTTGATAAATCACAGTCAAAGATCCCTTGATAGGGCTTGAACTGTCCAGGAAAGCTGTGAAAAAGACGTTCCTGGAATAAGTCGAGTTTGATCCCAGGACATGCTTTACTTTCTATATGCTTCTTCAGATGAGTCACATTTGGATCGAGTATCAGGAGATTCTTACCACTGAGGACAGAGGGAATATCCGTCACGTGATAAACAGAATTGAAACCAAGCCCAAACTTCCCAATTTTTTCTACTTTTGTTTCTTTGGAAGCAGATCCAACTTTGGTAATGTTTACCCAATCTTCTTCTGTGAAAAGTTTATCATTGTATGCCCAGAGACAAGGACCCTGGCAGAGAGACATATCTTGGTCTATAAGGCTGTTAGGGGGATTTTTGTGCTTTCTGAAATCGAGCATGAATTTACATGTGGTTGCGCGAGCATCTTCTGCATTCTGTATAAGCTCTTTGAAGAGGTCCTTTTCCTCATCATACTCTTTCAGTATGTTTTTGATCCTTAGGGTTATGGGTTCTGTCTGGCCACATTGCTCTATGCCAATGAATTCTGGGTTTAGGATTCGAGTGCTGAGGGAGGGAATTTTCAACCAGTCAACTGTAGCTCCTGGTATCTCTCCATGTATTACATAGAACTCCTCCTCGTCTTTCCTGAGGTCTTCCAAACCATCCCTGGAGATGTCACAAAACACAGTGGAAGATAATTTCTGCAGGTTAAATAGTCCATTTTCTACCATGACTGGTATGGGGAGATTGTCCTTAATGCTTTTCTGCCCTTTCCTCATCCAGTTCAGAATGGCAATGGCTACTTTCAGTTCAGACTGAGTTCCATAAGATGGCAATTTTCTGTCAATGTGATGTTTCATGCTATGCAGCATCCCCTCAATTTCTTCATCTGACACTGATGCTCTCACTCCAAACTCAGTTAGCAAGTCTCTGTACACCAGAAATTCTTCTGGTACCTTTTTGATATAGGAGCTAAGATCTAATCCTGGTGGAGAGTTCAATACTACATCACAAGGAGGCACAAATTGATTGTGAATCCAGAGCCAAGGTACATTTTTCTTATTCACTGTGCCTCTGAATTGAGCAATGTTATCTTGCATGAATTTGTAAATGCTGTGCAACTTCACTTTGAAGTTTAAATCGATATCTGGATTGTGCATTCCAGATACGCTTGCTTTCAGAGCAGAAAGATTATCAAACACTTTCTCAGACGGAGGTGAGCTTAGCAGACCAAGCTTTTCACTAACCTTCTCATTCAGTTTCTCAGTAAGAGGCATGACATGACCCACAATATTGAAGTACTTTGAGTGCCGTACCTCCTTTGGCTTGAACATGCTTGGCTTTTTGTTTATATTTTGGTGTTCATTCACAGCATCTGGAATGTTGCAAGGAATCCACTGGGTTCCCAGTAGCTCACTAAGCTGTTGAACCGAGAACTTTGAAAGCACGTGGGTGTCATTCAAAAGTTTCGTCAGGGCCTCTGCTTTTTCTGAAGCCTTTTGCAGAGACTGCACCTGCAACATTGCAATGTGCTTGGCCACATGAAGGGCATCATTAGCAGTGATGTTATTTTCATCTGTCTTCATCCCAAGACGTCTCAAAGTGTCCAACATCTGGGGATTACTTCTTAAGGCCATGGGAGGAAAGAATTCTGGCTCAAACAGGGCTTTGAATGTTTTGTCGTTAGGATCAAATAAATCTGATGCTTTTTTGAGATCTCCTGTTTTCAAGTCAATGAAGCTCAAATGTTTACATTTTTCATACAATGCCTGGTCCTGTGCAAAAAGGATACTACCATGTTGTAATATCCAGGTCATTATTTGGTCTGCCTCTTTCCTTTTGTATAGTCTCTTCTCAATTCCATTGACCAAAAGTGTGGCTGCCTGAGCTGCATTAAGGAGGTCAGTCTTGAGCAGTGTAAGGAGCCTACGGTCTGCTTCGTTTGCACACTGCACAACTACATCAGTCATGAGAAGAGTTTCTGGGAACAATAGAACTGAATTCAGAACAACTGCCTGCTTTGACTTAACAGAAATGTATTGTCCAGCTTTGGATTTTAGAGAAGCCATTGAACGGAATAGGGGCAACTCCGAGAGAAAGCCTTTCTCTGCTGGTGTGAGAGAATCCAGTGAAGAGAGACACAATTTCAATTCTTCCTTTTCCATGGGTGAAGCAGACTCAATTCCATCAAGTTCAAAGACTTGATGCTTCTCCAAGTTCAGGAACAGTTGTAGTATGTTCCTTGGGGAGGGAGTTAATACATAGGTCCTAAGATCCCTATGATCAGGAAAGGTGTCTCTCTGTATGATGGTACCACCCACTTTTCTCACCACCTTTGCAATTTGTTCCGATAAGCTGTCCTGATTGCTTTTATGAAAAACTAGAGTCGTGTTCCATTGCAGCTTCGCAAGAATTACAGAACTGGTGGAATCCAACAGAGGTTGAAGAGGGATTAATGGCATGCCAACAAAGCTGCTTAGCTCTCTCCAATTTGTGTTGAGATATTTCCAGAAATCTTTTAGCCACTGCATAGGAGGGTGTTGACCATTTCCCACCTGCCAAGTCACATGACCTTGTGTCTTCTTCCAGTCTTCAGGAAGACTTTTTATGGCATATTTAGCCACCATTTTTGAATCCATCTCGACAATTGTATTGTATGTACCTGCAAGGTAATGCAAACAATTGAAATGTATTGATATTTATTTTTTTATTATTTAAATTGAAATTGCACTCTAATGAGAGTTGCACTTGTCTCTAATATAATACACCTTCTTTTTATGGGATTTTCTGTTCTCCATTTTCAGCAAACTGATAACATTTAACCAATACTAAACCAAAAAAAATATTATCATTCAGTCTCACATCCAGGTGAGACTGATGTGAGTCACTGTAAAAGTGTCACTGTAAAATCTGAATGTAAAAATAGCTATGGAATGCTATACCTAGAGGTGGTTCTGTGTTTGTGTTTTAAAAAGAAGATTTTTGGGAAACATTGAACTTATCCTTTAAAGATATAATTATGATAACATACAGTGGGATCCAGAATTACTGGCACTCTTGATAAATATTCATGGAAATACTGTTTCAATGGAATCAACCAAATTCTTACATTTTTCATTTTTACATTTTTCACATTTTTGTCATTTGGCAGACACTTTTAATCTAAAGCGACTTACAAGTGCATAGGTTCTTCCAAAAGTCAAAGCATCACATCCATAACTAGGAAAATACACATGGAATGCTGGTCTAAACATATAGTCGTCATCATAAGTGCAATTTTTTTTTTTTTTTTTTTTTTTTTTTTTTTTTGGGGTTAGACAAGGTTTCAAACAACTTTAATACCTTTGGTAAAGATGGGCCCCCATCTTCAGTTCAGATCATTCATTTTTGATGGGATCTCAGTCAGGAGACTGAGATGGCCATTGCAGATTATGTTTGGAGTCATTGTCCTGCTGGCCAATCTACCTACAACCAAGTCTCAGCTTCCTAGCAGATTTTCTGCCAAAAATGTCCATGTTCTTGATCTTAAATAGTGCCACGGACAACTGCCAGCAAAGCATCTACAAAACCTCAATGGCCCACCTTCATATTTGTCAGCAGGTATAAGGTGCTTCTCCTTTGGATTTCTCCTTTTGCCGCCAAACATGTTGAGTATGGCCAAACCTTTCTCATCTGACCATAAAATTATGTTTTGCTTGGTTTTGTTTATTATGGTCAGTAAGGGCTGTCTTTGTGCCACCCTTCCAAATAGTTTGTCGGTATGGAGATACCATTTTAAAATTGTTATGATTTTTACACCTATGGTTTTCAGAAAAGAATTTATGGCTTAAAAACATTGAGGATTGATGAGAGTAAGTGTATTGAAATAAAAGTATATACACTCAGTGAGCACTTTATTAAGTATTTTTTAGACTTATTTTTCTGCTGCTTTATTCTGCTGTTGTAGCCTCTCCACTTAGAGGCTTGACACATTGTGCGTTCAGATATGCTCTTCTGCATGCCGCTGTTGTAATGCGAGGTTATTTGCACTACTGTCACCTTCCTGTCAGCTTTGATCAGTCTGGCCCTTCTCTCTGACCTCTCTCATTAATAGCGCATTTCTGCCCAAAGAACTGCCGCTCACTGGATATTTTTTTGTTTTTCGCACCATTCACTGCAAACTCTATAGACAGCTCCAAGGGATCAGCATTTCCAGAGATTCTCAAACCACCCAGTGTGGAACCAACAATCATTCCACTGTCAAAGCCACTTGGATTACATTTCTTCCCCATTCTGACATTTGGTCTGAAAAACAACTGAACCTCTTGACCGTGTCTGCGTGATTTTATGCACTCAGTTGCTGCGACATGATTGGCTGATTAAATATTTGCATTAACAAGCAGGTGTGCAGGTCTACCTAATAAAGTGATCACTGAGTGTAGTTTCCCCATGTGTTTGAAAATAATATATGGATTAAAATCTGTTGTTTATTAAAGGCAGCTTTTTTTCTTCATTTGTATTTAGGGTGGCAGTAATTCTGGAGCCCACTGTACCATTACCAAACATGGTTTTCTGTATAAAGTGTTTCCCCTTATATTTTCAATGCACATTACCATATGCAAGTGTACTATGGACAATAATCAAAGCGTATGTGATTACCATCGGCAAGATGTTAACTACCAATGCAAATAATATTCAAATTGCCTTCTTTGAAAATAAAGGTATGGAGGACAATGTCTCATTTTTCTTTTTACAGTAATTTCACTTACTGAGAACAAAATAAAACCATGACCCTGATTTGGGTCAAATCAAGACCTTGACCCAAATCTTGAACTACTGTCATTCTTTTTATATCACTTCAAAACATTGCACCAACATTGCCCAAATTTGTTTGTCTACTCCAATAATGTAGGCCAATTCATTTGTGTCCAAATTGATAGAATGGTCTCTGTTCCGTATTAATGAAATGTAATTGTGATGAAGATGGTGCTTTCTTACTTGTTGCTGCCAGTTTCCTCAGGTGGATCAGAGTGTTACTTCGGAGATCTCTGGGTAAGAATACTTCTTTCATGCCTGGAAGCAACTCACTGCAGGAAAGCATTACAACATAAATTAATTGTAAAATATTTATTAGCTTTTTAAATTTTTATTGTATGTTTATATACGAAGGGCAGAATATTTTGAAATATATCATGCACAATTTAACTTCAATTTAGTTTAAATGCACCACAATCTTTAAAAAAAATACAAACTTAATTATGTTAGTCAGATCATATTTTGGTTGGTACAAATTATTTTACATTTTTAATTATTAATTTCCTCTCCGAGAGCAAATGTAAGTTATTTTATTCAGGAACCTTGCTTTTATATTGGCAATAAAGGCCAAGAATTTAAACAAGATAAAATACACCAGATTGTTGGGTTGACGTCTCTGCAGAACTTACCGTGGGAACTGCTCTTTGTCGATGAAGGCCAGATTGTGATCTTCATTTGTGAATGTCTTGAAGGTCCCATTGCTAAGAGGTAGAAGCTGCAGCCCCCAGAGCTCACGGTATTTTCCATCACTGAGCATGTACTCCAAAATCAAGAGCTTGTCCTCCCTGGAGAGATTTAAATTTCCATTTTTGGGGAAGACATTTCGAACAAAATCAGGGGTTGTTCTTCTTAAGGTTTCGGGACTTTCAACAGTAGTCTGGATGTCTCTTGATACATGACTGGGAATGGACACCAGTTTTTCCCCCAGTGCTATCAAAACACTCGACACTGCATTCTTCATCTGCGGCTCCATGCTGTCATCAGGCAAGAACACAGCTTCTGACAGCGTCACCCATTCATCTGCATCCACAGCCAGAGAAAAGACAGATTCATTCAGCAGGAGAAATTGCTGCAGCATTTCCATAGCAACACCATGCCATCTCTCCTTGTGTTTCATTTGGTCAAGGTCAGGCCAAAGACAGTACACGGAGGAGGAAGGAAAGTCGTAGACTTGGGAAAAGCGAATGGCGTCCAGGATGATCATGTGGTATGCACAAGGGAAAACCTCCTTAATGAGCAACTCATTCCAGACAGCAGCTTCATCAAATCTCTGGTCCTCCTCCCGCCATTTGATGTGCCTCCTGTTGTCTGTGAGGCCGAAGCAGGCATTAACATGGACGGGGAGCCCAGTGCTGTTGGTTTCATTGTTTGGAAGGGGCAGAAAGCAGCTCAATCTTCCATCAGTCAGAGACCTCTCCTGGTCTAATGGGAATGCCAGGTCAACTTGGGGTCGAAAGCTTTGTTTCTTGGCTAGCGCGTCCAGTTCTGGCACCTGCCCTTCTTTCATACAGCATGTTGTTATAAGCCACTGGACGTCTGTTTTGCCTTTGCTTGGACAGTCGGAGGATATGTTTTTTAAATGTGTGAAGCCCTCCACAGTCAGCATTTCTCTTGAATGAAAAGATTCATTAACCGTAAGGCTTGATGCAGATGCTTTATGCCTGACATTGACTGAGCCATTTGTACTGATATGAATTAAGGAGACTGATGAAACCTTTCTCAGGAAAAGCAGGCTCATGTCTGCATCAGCAATGAAGCTGTTAAAGAGCTGAACCACTCTGTCAGAATCATACATGTTGTCTGAAATCTCAGATGGCTCATTACGTAAAGGAAAGCGAAAGAGGGTTCCGCTGAACTTTTTGCCTTCGCCAACGGCATCTTCCCAACATTGGTCACTGACATGTCCGAGCACGTCTCGAAACGGCCGGACCTGATCGCTCAGCCTCAGCAGTGCTTCCCTGTCTTCCTCATCGTCAAGAGACCAGCGCATGCCTCCCTCTCGCTCTCCAAATATCGTCTCCTGTGGGTCCAGCATGCCAAGGTATTTGCCACTGAATATGCATGGTAAATCTAGAAATGAAGAGTATTTATTATTTATTTAGCAGGAACCATTCACAATTAAAAAACCATTGCACCAGAGTTAGCTTCAAGCTAATTTACATCTGCAGTCCTTGGGCAAGTACAATACAAAAATAACACAATATTGCATTAATGGCATTTTGCAGTCGCTCTTATCCAGAGTGACATACAGTTGATTAGACTAAGCAGGAGTCCTCCCCTGGAGCAATGCAGGGTGAAGGGGATCGAACCACTGACCCAGTCATGTACCTTAACCATTACGCTACAGGCCTCCCTATAAAATGCTGTAAATAACAATTACAATCGGAAAAATTAAGAATGAAAGAGAGATCATCATAACAAAGGTAACTACTAGAGAGGACATTATTGTGTCAAAACGTTTAAATTGGCAGATTCTCCGATATTAGTGGGTAGTAAGTTCCATTTTCTGATTGCTTTAATGGAAAAGGCGAACGGTTGTCTTTTTCAATGTTGTGACAGGCTCCTCTCACTGAGGCTCTAGTCTGACTATGGGGGTGAGCAAACATTCTTTAAAAGGGGGTGGTGCGATATCATGAATAATTCTACACATACAGTCAGCCAGGCCATACATATTTGGACATTGACAATGTTATTTTAGCTGTCTACCACAGGATATGGGAGTTGGATGTATAATGAATATGAGCTCAAAGTGCAGATTTCAGCTTTAATTTGAGGATATTTACATCTAAATCGGTGAACGGTGTAGGAATTACAGCCGTTTTCCCCCAATTTTAGGGGCTCAAAGATTATTGAAAATAATTAACATAATCATAGATTAAATTGTCATTTTTTGATACTTGGTTGCATATCCTTAGCATGCCATGGACTTCCTGATGTCCGTGACCTATCAATATCATCAGAGTCTGGATATCATATTTTCAGGTTATCCTACAAGCGATACTAAAACTCTTTGCATTTTAATGGATCTCAATGGGAATTTGGGGGTGGGACTAGATTCAGCTGTAAATTACGCCGATAAAGTTTAGAACACATTTCTTGGCTGAATGGCTTTCAGTCATCAAGGGTCCAAGGTATCAAATGAGCCTCAAACCATCATGCTGTTGTCAGATATGCAGCAGATATGGATGGATCACTTCAAGGGTTGTTTCTCCTGAATAATTGTCCTACTGAACCTGAAGGATTTAGATGTAAATACCCTCAAATTAAAGATTAAAGTCTGCACTTTGAGCTCATATTGATTCATTATTTACTCCCAACTCCAATAAGAGGAATGACAGACATCTCCACAGCCCCCATCCCTCCAATCTCACCTGGTGTGGCAGAAAGGCCAGAGCAGCATCTGATGTTTAACATACACATAACAACAGTCACAGTTGTTCAAACAGTAGATGGAATAATTAGCCATTTGTGCAAATCACCTGTAACATGATAGATGGAGTTGAATCCGATTCCAAACCGGCCCACTTTGTTTGGATCGTTGCGTTTCACGCTCCTCCCTGTGGTCTGTATGCCTTCCCAGTCTTCCTCCGTGAACTCTGCATTGTTGTAGGCATAGAGGGCAGGACCTGCTCAAAAACAACCATAACAATCAGAATGAATGCCAATTAGCTCTCAGTAATTGTATGCAGCTCAAACACAGCTTACAGAGATACAGACTGCTCCTCACTGAATAGGATAACATGATCTAAAACAGTCCCTGTATCTGGGTGTTACTAATAGTTTGTCTTTTTGTTTGATCATTAACCAGTTTTTATGGTGTTATGTTAGATGACATGAGCAACCAATCGCCATTACAATATTCCCATGACTTACATCAGGAAAATGTTTTCAAAGTGCAAACCTCAGACTGTGGTTAGACTGTACATTTTATTTCAATTTGACATGATAAAGCACAATTACATGCCAATTATGTGCTTAACTACGTTTGATATGTAAAAGTGCCCCCTGGTGGGCATTACAGTGAAATGTGAAGGATTGGTCCGACAGGAGCTTTCTAAAACCCAGCTGAGAACACTAACCAGAGTCACTATACAGCAAGCAGAGGGGCAAAATGTAAGTCAGGGCAAATATCAGGGCCAAACAGGCAAAATGCACTGAAGCAATCAGACCAAAGGGCTAAGGTAGGAATCAGAGCCAAATAAAACAAAGCAATGGTCAAACACAAAATCCAATGAGAAAACAAATCATAAGGGGCTAGAAGGGAATCGAAAGTCCAACAAAATACGGTCAAGCCCAGAAATTCAACAAGGTAATCTCAAACCACAAATCTGCAAGTAAAGTTTGAACAGCTGAGCTGGGTTTAATTGTACACTTTATCCCTGACGGTTCCCTTCCCTTGCTTTAACGGGGGAATTCCAAAAACGCAACAACACCACTTTTGCAAATACAATACCCTGGTATTTCTCCAGATCTTCAGTCCAAAGGGTCTGGGTTCCATAGGCTCTGTCATCATGGATGAAAACTACCTCTGTAGCACCAGCATCATCAGCATTCTGTATCAGCTCCTGTTTATGACACAACAGTAATCTTCCTCGTCATCAAAATGAGCATAATACATGAAGGTCTGATGCACAGTAGGGAACACTCATTGTATGAATATGAGTAATGAACACCTGGGGTGGGCGGGGGTGTGGGGGTGTATATGAATAAAACCGCACCTTCAGTATTTGACCTCCATCGGGATATCTGCGCAGAATATCTTTTAAATAGTCGATAAAAGGTGGAGATGTGGCACCAAAGGCATTTCTAGGGAAAAATAATTATAGAACATACAAAGTTAGAACTCCTCTGTACAGTGCCCAGAAAAAGTATTTGGCCCCCCCCATCCTGATTTCCTCTATTTATTGTTGAATATGTATGAATATGAATATCACACTGAATGGTTTCAGACCTTTAGACAAATTGTAATACTACCAAAAAGGGACCCTGAGCAAACACATTTTTTAAATTACCATTTCATTTATTTAATGAAAAAGTAATTTCCCACTGAAATTACTTGCCCCGCCTTCAGAAGCTTTATAGGAAGGAGTAGAAATGCTTCCTATAATTTCATATCAGTCTTTCACATCACTGTATATGAATTTTATCCCACTCTTCTTTGCAGAACTGAGCTAATTCAGACAAATGCGTACGTTTTGGAGAATGAACTGCTCGTTTTATTTATTGCCATTACAAAATTATCTAATTTAAAGTTGATAAACAACAATTTATATTTCATCCCATTATTAAGTTATAAAACTGCCTATAGAGCCCAGCCGAGTCAATGGAAAGGCCAAAGTCATGCAGTGTGTGCGCTTTGTCCACCCTTCCCCCCACTCGTCTTCTCCCCGCGAGAGGAGCAAGATCTACATCCGATGTCCACCTGGATTCATCATGCATCGAAATGGCACACTGACAGCACAGAATGTATTGCCCGAGAAGTTTGTTTTCTAGAATTAGGCTACCAAAAATGATAACAGGAAACAATTCTAGACCTAATGTACTTTTATTTGCGGTTAGTCAAATGAGAACCGAGAGTCAGACCTGGAGCAATCACGACAGACTTTATATTCGACTTTATGCACCTAAAACACAAGGCATCTAAACGCAATTTGTCATCAGCCTTCAAAAATAGTTCCATTTCGTCAACTTACTTCCGTCTCTTTTGTCTTGCCGACAAATCCATTCTTCTAAATGTGATCCTTATGAGAGAAAGTACTGTTATAATGAGGCGGTAATCGGTGGTTAAAATAGAACATTTACAATTTATACATTATATGTGCATATATGAATTGAACGTAGCCTATAGCTTAACATACAAGTAACACTCAAGTGATGTTACGCTAAAATAAGCTAAATGAACAGGCGGGAGATTAGTAATGTAACCCATTAGCCGGAGCATAGTAGATTAATCACATTACCTTCAAAATCTTTGCATGCTCCATTTGTTCATGTCATCTTATCAGTACTGAACCTCCCATAAAAGTGAGCGTAGCATGCGGTGTTACATTCCTTTTATGAAGGCACATCCCCTGCCACCGCCAAACCTTAAGTTTCCATTTACCAAGTTTAGTCAACACAATAAGCCATGAGTTTCGATTAACCAAACGAAGGAAACGAAACTCAAAAGTGTCGCAAGCCGTGCCCGAGCAATAAAAACGTATACATGTAGTTATTGTTAGAAAATTTATGGATGTGTGTTTAATTGCATCTTTTAATACTATCCAATGAGAACAAATCATAATTTAGAATTTAAGTGCATTTTTACACAACTTTTAGTATCAGCTGATGATGAAAAACGGCATGGCCAATGCCAGACTTGTGCAGTGTAATGACAATTAAAGCACCAGCCGAAAAGCAGCGGTTTTAAAGGCAGCGCTGTCTGTGGTGTTACAACAATATGTTATTAGTAGCATACATTTTTGCGATATTTGTTTGTGCATGTAGTAGTATTTGGATAGAGTTTCAACTTTTAATATTTGTGCTACTTGAAATGGACGCCCTTGAAGAACAAAAGATCAACAAAATTACTAATCATACTCACAACATATGGTTTTTAAGCCATTAATGCGGTCCACGGGGGCAAGAACAAATCAAACTAGTTGTTTCCAAAAATGCTGATATTGGTCGGATCATAAGCAATGGTAACACCACAGATATTAATTTTTTTAATTAAAAAAATAAATAAATGGATAAGCTCTGACATGGTTGGGGGAAATGTAGCAAGATGTTCCTGAATGCAAGACTATTACCATTTTACTCAAATTTCATTATTTATTTAAAAAAATTCATTAATTAATTTCAAGCATTTTCTCAGGTCATTTGCAACACTTGGTGAAACAAAGTACGCAATAGACATATAGGCTGCTGTTTTAAATCATATTATTTTCCAAACCTAAATATAACCATGAATTGGGCCTGAATTCCTCGTTTGGGCTGATCACATCGACAGGCACTGATTACCCGCTTTCCCAGGTCTTTACTATTGACATGTAGCCACGTGCTGTTCTCATGTAACAATATTGGATTAGGTTACGGCCACTTGGTTCCAAAACTGATTTGCAGTGGGGCAAATCCCAAAATATATGCATGGTTCCCTGAGCGCATAACTCAAGATCAGAGAATGAAGAAGAGAATGCAGTGTCATGTTTGATCCATCTGCGCATGACCTTCTCTATCTGCGCAGCTGTGAATCCTATATTAAACAATAGGGCTCCACCTAGTGGTGTAATTTATAAAGACACATCTCCATCAATAAGGATGATACTCCTTCAGGAAAACTAAACTCATCTTATTGAGCTCAAAATCAAAACTCTGATAAAATATTTGGTGCCGACCTTTTTTTTTACGTGTAATGTACGTTCTGTGAAGAAAATTATTGCTTATGAGGTGATGGTCAGGATTTTCAGATACAGTGCACCTGAAAGATTTCATCAAATGGTATCTCAAGGAATTTCATCATTACTAGTGGATAGATCTTTATCCCAAATTGATTGAATTGCAAGGAGTTTGTAAGAGGCTGTAAGGAGAAATGTGTAAAGGGCTGAAATTAAACCCCTTGTTCCATTTCTCCTCTCCAGCATGGCATGTATTGCATGTGTGGGAAGCTCTGTTCCCCCAGGGTAAGTTTTTTTGCCAGACGCAAACGTAGGTAAAACGCTTTTCCGCACTATTATTCGGTAATGGATTATTACCAGTTCCTGTTCCAGTTCCTAATTAAGTGAATTTTACAAGGAGAGCAAGTTCAAATCACAATGTAGCATTTATGTTCAATAGGTTCGCTTTTTGAGACCTACAGTTATTTTCTTAAATCACCTATGCTCATTGCCATTCCCAAACATCACAAAGCCCTTAATCCAGTGCTTCCCAAACTTGGTCCTTCTGGAAGCTCATTTTTCTCCTAGCCCAGAACTTTAACAAAATGTTAATTTTGCTTAATCATGTGCTTTTCATGAGGGATTATTTACCCTTGTAAGCTACATTGTCAGACATACATTCAGTGAGCACTTTATTACGCATATTAAGCATTTATTATTTTTTTGACTTCTACTGCTGTAATCTATCCACTTAGAGTTATGGTGCGTTGTGTGTTCAGAGATGCTCTTCTGCATACCACTGTTGTAATGTGTGGTTATTTCCGTTACTGTCACCTTCCTGGTATCAAAAAAGACCTGTTGATATCTCAACCATTCAATTTGAAGCTGTTATGTGCTTTAATAAACTAAGCTGGAACAAGTTACTCTACTGAAGCTACAACAAGCTGTAGCATTCTGGCGACATCTCAACACCGCAGCTCAAGTTTCATATGAGACATTTCTCTGATATGGTGCACTTCGGTGGAAGTAATTCTTAAGTTTTTGTAAATGTAGAATTTTGAGTGCCACAAAAATATGGATCAGTAAAGGTCTGCATATGTGAACTGCATGTACAAAACTCAGTGATCTTATCTGGATGGATATCTGGGTAAGTGGAAACATTCTTTAACATAATTTTTGGGTGAATATTCAGCCGAATCCAGCCCCAGTTTCCACCTGCTCCCAGTTCACAAAGCTCTCCTCGCCTCTGCTCTGCTGAATTAAATATTCACTAGCCACACTCCATACCATATTCCATTGATTATTGATTCAGTAGCCACACTCCATACCATATGCCATTGATTATAGATTCAGTAGCCACACTCCATGGTAAATGGTAAATGGCAGCCATTTATATAGCGCCTTTATCCAAAGCGCTGTACAATTGATGCTTCTCCATTCACCCATTCATACACACACTCACACACTCACACACCGATGACGATTGGCTGCCATGCAAGGCCCCGACCAGCTCGTCAGGAGCATTTGGGGGTTAGGTGTCTTGCTCAGGGACACTACGACACCGCCCGGGCGGGGGATCGAACCGGCAACCCTCCGACTGCCAGACAATTGCTTTCACTGCCTGAGCCATGTCGCCCCTCCATACCATATGCTATTGATTATAGATTCAGTAGCCTCACTCCATACCATATGCTATTGTTTATAGATTCAGTAGCCACACTCCATACCATATGCAATTGATTATAGATTCAGTAGCCACATTCCATACCATAAGCCATTGATTATTGATTCAGTAGCCACACTCCATACCATATGCTATTGAATATAGATTCAGTAGCCACACTCCATACCATATGCTATTGATTATAGGTTCAGTAGCCACACTCCATAACATATGCCATTGATTATAGTTTCAGTAGCCACACTCCATACCATATGCCATTGATTATAGATTCAGTAGCCACATGGGAAAATAAAGCCCATCATGGGAAATACCGTAAACATCAATTTACAAATATAGTGCAACCCTGTTGAAAAAAACTATGCTTTTGAAACAGCTAGTAGCTGGTTGACCAGTTCAGACCACCTCCACGCTCACCATAGTTTGACCAGCTCAAGCTAGGTTTTGAAACAGCTGGTCGCTGATTATTTCAACCTGGTTATTTCTCACTGGATTTCACAGCAGTGAGGAATATAAAGTGACCACCCCCTTCATGTTACTTTTTGCTGTTTTTGTTGGGACATGTTTGTGTGAAAAGGGTTGATACTGTATAAACTACTCTACCTTAGTATTCCCCAAAAAGAAAAAATGTTCTAAAAAAGAAAAAACAAACACAATTTCCACTCCCAGTGAGAGAATCTGTGAGGACAATGCTCATGACTTTAGTCTCATCATCTCTGTTCTCCTCCAGCCCCGCAGTGTGAATGATGAAGGCCACACTCCATGCTCTCAGTTTCGTCCTGGTCTGTCTGGTGGCCTATTACATCGCCATGGTTTCCCAGATGAAAGAGGAGCTGTTGGTGGAGAAGCACAGTGAGGGCTCCCACAGCAGCCAGGAGGACCACAGCCCCAGCCCTGCCCCGGTGGAAGAGCCAGAAGAGCCAGTGGAGTCCCTGCAGGATGCAGCAAACGTTCCGGACCAGGATGGGACAAACGTTCCGGACCAGGATGGGACAAACGCTCTTGGTGCAGCGCCAGCAGAAGTCCCCGAAGCTCAAGAAGAGGAGACACAGCAGCCACACCCACTGGCCCGAGGTTTTTCTGATCCCTAAAAGCATGCGCCTATGATGACAGCAGTGCAGCTCATCACCTGACTGTGCTCAAACATCTCACTGAAACTGTGCCTCTAATAACAGCCCAACTTCAGATATTTGTTGTACACCCAGGGACCCCGTATGAGGGGGAAGTTTGAGGCCCTGACTGACAGGGGCCCTCAAAAAATATGAGAGCAAGTTTTCTATTACAGCCAATGCACCAAATTAGTTCATGAACCAATCTATATACAACAGCTAAAATATGAATCAGAAGACAAGTTATACAATACTAATCATAGTAAGCCTAAGGCTTGGTGAAGGAATTTCATTTTTTTTCTGTACATGATACCCCCTACCTCTCTGGAGTACCAAATTATAGCTTGCTTATATACCACACAATATTCATTACCAGCTCTCTTGTCAAATCCAAAATATATCAATTAATCTGATGTTATTCAAAATGTGTAGGTATTTTAGTCTTGCATGATGTGGATGATGACTTCTGATCTTCTGACAGGATGGGGTGAAGACATTGACTGGGTGGAGACGTATGAAGAAGCCCTGCGAACGTCCAAAACCAGGTGCTAAGCATGCTAGCGGGGAAGAACTTTGTCTGGACTTTTCAGTCCACTCACTTCACTGATTTCAATAGAAAGAAGAGATTTAGATGAATACTGTATATTTGGCTCTGGTTGCTCACTAACTCTCTCCACTCCTTAGCAAGTAACCTCTCATGGTCATTCACCACCGGGAAAGTTGTCCTATATGCAAACGCAAGCAGTCCTTCCTGTGCCATTCATTTCACTACACCACTGAAAGTTACTTTTGAGTAACTCTGGATGTGCCGTAATTAGTAAGGTATAGGTTGAAACTGTTATATTTACCCGGATTCACAAGCAAGTGTTTAACATTCTCCTTCTCTCATTCTCCTTCGGGCTGCCGAGGGACGGGGTATGGGCGGTGTATCTAATACTAGCTTCAATTGAATCAGACGGGTACAATTGGCTACCAAATTGGGAGAGAAAAGGAAAATTAAAAAAAAATAATAATAATAATAATTTGGCTAATTAAATAATTAAGGGGCAAAGGGGCGTGTGAACCATCATTGTGCCTCATTTCACTTGGTTGGGTGTTGTTCTTCTCTCATTCTCATGTATGTCCTATGGTTTAGACAAAAATTGGAATGTCTGATTTAACAAATGTGTGCTTGTTAAGTATATTTTTACTTTATTTAAAAAACATAACATTCCTGTCTGCATTTTTGTACAAAACCGTTTATTCACAAAAACAAGACACAAGATGTATGCAAATTAATTGTTAGATGTGTGAAATTAATTTATTTTATATTGACTGACCTTACTGTGGTTTTAAAAGAACAAAATGCAAAAACGTTTTTTACATTGTTTCATCTCTTTGAGTTGCTTCGATTGACAGCACCTTACTGCATTTTTCTGCAGTATCTAATTAAATCCATTAAGCATTGGTTGTTTTCACAAACCTTGTTTCTGCAAAGTTTGTTCAGCAGGTTCCTCAGGTTCCTCAGGTGTTTTTCAAGAGGAGGCTTGACAGTTGATTCTTGGTGTAGTACACACCAGTCAGAACATGACTGTGCTGTGACTGACTTTTTGCTGGTCAGTACAAGTTTTCTTGCCCATTTCAGGGCATAGTTTCTTCATCTTAAAATGATTTTTACTTGTGATTAATTACATCTTCAAATTATCCATCTGACAATTGCATCACAACTCTACTAATTTGAGAGAGCAGAGAATTAAATTAAATGAGTAAAGATCATTATTGAATTCATGCAAAATTTAAATTGTGAGAGGGGTGTGATTTTGTTTTGAGAAAATCCAAACCAGCTTTACACTAGTTCCTCTAAAATATTATGGTTTTGTTATTACTTTCAAAATCATTGTCTTCACAGAAATGTATCTTTCAGCCAACATTATAACATGGCTTGGGAATTCTGCATAAATAACAATGATTCAGTTGACTGGAGGAACTGACTGTCTGATCGGCACCTTAATCTCTCTGAATCTCCACTCTCTGTCTGAATCTCTAGCTACAAGTGTTGAGTTGTGAACCAGAGGGACAAAGCTTTGCATACTGTATTCAACCTATGAAGTGAGTGAACCTGATGTGAAGACCCTCTCTGAAGATTGTTTCCTCTAAAGCCTGTGCTGTACCCAAGCTTGTGAGCTTGGAAATGGGCATCGAGCCTACTGTATTTATGTACAGATCTTGTGTAAGTTATTTTTGGAATTCCACAATTTTTGGGAATTCCACAACTGGTTGTAGCAGCAATCCCATGGAGCAGAAGAGACTGAATTTGCACAGAATGGACCAGACTAACCATACAAGTGTTATAGTTTTGTTTTATAACCAGACAAGAAAGCATACATGATAAATAATATGCCTTGTACTATTTTGTATTGGTGGGAGGGGGGAGGATGTTGAGATGGGTTGATTTTAGAGAAAATAAAACACATAAAAATATTTTTTAAATTAACTGGAGCCGTTCTTTTCAGTTTCTTAATCACATCTCCCCCCCAACATCATTTTCCAAGTGACGTTTTTCCATGCAAAGCAGGACTATTTTCCACCAGAACCATGTCAGGGTGTGAATTAAACAATCAGAAATGTGTCACTCCATTATACTATTCCATATCTATACTACATTTATATTCCTATATCGATAATATTGAAAAGATTACCCTCTTGACATGTTACGATTTGATATTCTGCACACATTATGATTGTAATTTTGAAGCATTACATTGCTTCATGTCATTATGACAGTTAAATGTCTCTGTACCTTAAAAAAACTGGTTCACAATCAGTAGATGAGAGGTTTGCTTAGAAAATATTTGTCACCAAAATCCTCTTTTTTATTTCTCTGAAAACCTTCCTGAATTTTCCCAAATTTTACACCCAATAATATGCGCACATGGACCAACAGTACGCAAAGAATAAGTAATGTTTCATGATGCAATATGCAATAAAAATGAAGCACTTTCAGGTTTTTTCTATTTTATTGATTAATTAAAGGCATAAGATAATCTTTAAACAAATACATGAATGTTTCTCAATTTTAGTGAACTACTAGCAAACAAACCATTGTTCTCAATTTTCATTTTCATTCACAAACATCAATACAGTCAATAACCCAAGATAATTGTCAATTTCAAAAATAACTGGTGCTGAATGCAGTCAAATATGTAGGGTACAGTATATAAAGTGTAAAGTGTATAAAAAAAGAAAATGACATAAAAATATTTCTTGAAACATAATAGCAAACAAACTGTTTTGTCTCTTATTTCAATGATCTCTTGATCTCTCCCAATTTTAATTTTGTATTTCTGGGAACACAGCACTCCTTGGTTTGATGGCATGTTCCCTCACTCCATAACAACTGCACAGACATACTCAGATAATGGATTCCTGAAGCCAACTTATTCTTCCATTTCAACGTTATTGAGAAAATTCATGAAAGGAAACCGATGCACTCCTGGGGTGCCCTGGGTCTGGCAATCTATATTGTTGATAGTCTGTATTTGCAATGTTACGGATTCTATTTGCCTCTCACGTTTTGTCTGCATCTTCCATCACTAGTTCCTGAAGAACTGGGAGTGACTTTGCTTTCAGAGGATTTTCTAGAAGGGCACTGATTTCTTTGGTTGAACCTTTCCCAGTATTAAAGATCAGTCTTTTGGTCATGTCTTCATTGTGTTTTAAATAGAATGTGCAACCCTCTTGTTCCCACTTCACATAAAGCTGTGTTTCTTCTGTCACAACTGTTTTGTCTCATATTTACATAACCTGAATTCATTCATGAATGTAGGAATCTATTTTAGTTAAGATCTCAGATGACAAGTCCAGCACCTCTGTTAAATTCCAAGAGTTGAATTGGTCATTGGGAATACCCGGTGAAGTATGGTAGTTTGGATACTGGGTTTTCTTGGCATCCACGCCCAGCTGTTTCAACGTGTGCACCATGTTAGGCAAAGTGTTCAGTTTGGGACTGACTCGCGACAGTTTCCGGGCAAGGCTGGTAATGGTTTGGTCGGTGGGATGATGCCCAGTGTTCTTGTACTCTGCTCCAAAAAGGGATTTCTCCACAGCTTGGTGCACTTTGAATAAACACCACTCTGTGGATGTTCCCCCAGCGTCATTGTAGGCTGCAGTGAGGTCACACTTTGCCTGCCTCTGCCAGCGCCGAGCTTCCTCTGGGTTTGGTCTTCTACCCTCATGGAATGTCCAGAAGTTGTGTTCTCTGGAAGAATAGCGTTGGCTAAATCCCTCCCGTCCCCTCCGATGCCGAGAGGCTTCCTGGTCCCACTCCCGGAAGAAGTCTCTGAAGGCTGAACTCCATTGAGAGTCTCCTTGACCAGGTCTGGAATGGTTGTGTCCCCCCCTTCCCCCCCTTTCTAGTTCCTCAATCTTCTTTTGCAAATATTTGCAGGCTTCAGTGGCAAGGTCAAGGCAATCTGGGTTTTTGTCTGGATGCCACCTGAGATACAGACGTCGGATACCTTTACGCCTCTCCTCCTCTGGCAGTGTCCAGATCTCCTGAAGGAATTTGTCAATTTCACTTTGCACCTCCTCCATGGACTGTGGTAGGACAGGTGGTGGGTCAGACTGCCCTGAACCCTGTGACGGAACAAGAGACATGCAGCTCCCACCAGTTGAGGAAGACCTTTTTCCCCTTTTGAACTGATACAGATCAAGAGCGCTTACTTCAATTATCTCTTGTTCCCCAATTTTAATTTTGTATTTCTGGGAACACGGCCCTCCTTGGTTTGATGGCATGTTCACCCGCTCCATAACAACTGCATAGACATACTCAGATGATGGATTCCTGAACCCAACGTATTCTTCCATTTCAAAGTTATTGAGAAAATTCATGTCAAGGACATCGATCCACTCCTCAGGAATGAGAGTCCCGGGGTCTGGCAATCTACTTTGTCCATAGTCTGTATTTGCAATGTTACGGATTTTATTTTTCTCTAATAATCTCTGTACATCTTCCATGTTTTCACACATCAGCAGTTCCTCAAGAACTGAGAGTGACTTTACATTCAGAGAATTTTTTAAAAGGGCATTGATTTCATTGGCTAGACCTTTCGCAACATTCATCATTACTTTTGGGCTCATGCTATCACTGTGTTTTAGATAAAATGTGCAACTCTCTTGTTCCCACTTCACATAAATCTGTGTTTCATCTGTTGTGTTGTCCAATGGCTCTTGATGCAGAAGAATGATTGTTTCAAGGTACTCACAGCAGATTAACTTCATTCTTTGGAAGTTCTGGCACATGGCATCAACATCACTTTGAGATAAGGAACCACAGCTCTGTTCCCTTAGGAGGCAGACAAGGCCATGTTTAAAGGAGCCAGAAGTCAATCGGTTCTTGAACCAACCACTGAATTCACAGCATTCCCCATATTCACAAGGATGCATGCTGGATTCCACTAAAGCCTGGGTAGTAACTTCAGACAACATTTTTGGACGAACACTGTTGGGTAACCGCTGTAGCAGTTTCTGAAATGCATAGGCATCATGCCAATGATTTTGAACCTCGGATTTCTGAACTCTTCCCAGTTTTAGTTTCTTTTTTACAGAATGCTCAAACCTGCTAACCGAGAAATAAGTGTCATTAAAATAAAGACAACTTGATTCATACAATCTACCATCTCTTGCTGGAAGATAAAGTGGCTGAGCAATCTCCAGTGAGTTTTCTTTTCCAGTCTCGATAAGGTGGAAAAGCTGTTGAACAGTCCATCTGCATGTTTCTTTCTGGTTTGGATTCATTTCTTTTTTGCCGATGCAGTCCCGATAAATATCCTGGAGAATAGTGCTGTACTGCTGGGTAGATGCTCTATCTCTGACACCTATCTTCTTAAAGAATTCTTCATATTTAACAAGATCTGGAGGTAGTTTGAATAAATAGGGTCTGAACTTGGTGTGATTATGAAGTATCATAACTGTTTGTTTGGGCTTTACAAGTTCAGCATCTTTTTCAACCAGTACCACAGGGAGATCAATCAGAGGTTGGGCATTGAAATCCACAGCCTGGAGAAATCCATAGGACTGACGAAAAACTTTAGCTCTGGTGTTAACGTTTTCAGTGGTACTGCATGCAGCTTGGCAGATGTTCATCAGGTTTCCAGTTACATGCTGCGGGTAAGGCTCATCAAGTGCTCCTGCCTCCTTTAAAATATTTATTTGCTTCGAAACACATTTTCCTGAAGGCAATATTGGCACTGAGGTCCAAATCAGAAATTGATTGAGTGGGTCTTTCTCAATGAGAGAACCTTTAATTGCCACAAATTCCCTCTTTCCAGCAAAAGGCTGGTGATACTCACAGAGGTCTTGCTGAATTTCAAGTGGAACAACAAATTTTATGGTCGATATTCTTTTCAAAATATCTGAGTTTGTGTTGTCCCTATTTAAAAGGCTTTCAAATAAACATTCAGATTTTTGTTTCAGCCTCTCCAGGGACATATTCCCTTTGGTGTCAGATTCAATTTTGTGTGCAAACTCAATCATTTCATCATCTGACACAACATGTTTTAGTCCTAGTTCCTTCAACAGTTCAACAGTCCTGAAAATTGTCTGTTCACATCCAATGATTTTCCAAAACTCTTCTGGAACAAACCGCTCTTTTGGGAGCATGACCTGATAAAGCTTTTGCTTATCATCATAGAAGTATGAGGCCATCTGAAGATTCCCAAAGACATCCTGGATGAATCGGACACATTTCATTGTGGAGATAATTGTATCTTTGTAATCATCAAAGTCTGGATATCGTCTTATTTCCAGAAGCATCAGGAATGCATTGAGAATCAGGGTATCATTGAATGTGCACACAGAGGGTAGGATGAACTTTACATAGTACCCTAGATCATCCAGGACTGTGATGTCCAATTTTTTTGACAGCAATAAATTCACAGTACTGTTTTTGAGAAAAAGTGTGTTCTTGTCAATGGCGTACAAATCTGGAAAGCTTTGTTTTAAGTGTGTATTCAAGATGAACACATTCCTATGCCCATCAATACATTGCCGCCTCCCTTGTATAGTTTCAAACAGTGGAAGTGACCTGAGCTTTCTTTTGTAGTCTTGAGTATTTTGTCTAGAGCATAGTCCTGCCTGAAAGAAGTGTAGAAGATCATCCAAGTCTGTATCAGCAATCCGTTTAAACAGAGTCTGCTGCGACAGACAGAGTTGCTCTAGAACAGCACTGCTGTCATTTGGATCTAACAGTTCTGGAGTAACATGCTGTGAAAGCTCAATATTTGAGAAAACACATGAGTCTAAAGTCATGAATCCAAGTTTGCACAGTATTTCATGCACCATTGATGAAAATATTGGATTGGAGACAACATTGCAAAGTGTCCCCATTGTTTTCAGAAAACGTTTGCCATTTTGACTTGAGCATATTACTGGAACAACTGGAGAATCACTAAACAGTTCCTTGATGTCAAGAAAGGCCTGGTTGTCCTTACTGTCTTTCACCTCAGCTGATTTAATTTGATCCTTAAAGAAATCCCAAAGCTGCTGGAGCCATTTGCTCACTATCTTTCCTGGAACATACAGCTTGCATTCCGGATCAACTTTACAGTTCTGAAGGAGGCCCTCAAGAATGGGTTTCAGATACATTGCTGAGGTAGGGATGGTCATTGCCTTGAGAAAGTTACCTTGCTGAAGAGCACCAATGTGCATTCCATTGACTTCATAATCAGCAAAGTCTGCCTTGTGTCCTTGAAACAGTTCACAGAATTCTGTAAAGAGCCTTGGGGAGTCAGTATGAAAATACCTCAGCATCTGATCTTGAGTAAGGAGAAGAGGCAGACCACACATGCCCTGATCAATGTCCTTCAAGCAGTAATTCAGAAGCTTTTTACATCTGCGTTTGTCTTTGATCAAAGTACGGCTAATAGGCAGGGGTAAATCATTTTCTGTCATTGCTGGATCATTCAACGGTTTCCTCTTCAGGAAGTTTATTACTGTCATTGGACTGACTGACCTTACTTTGACATGTGCTCTGTTGAAACTGGCATATATTTTAATCATTCGATATGAGAATGGGACTAGATTCATACCAATGTCTTCTAAGGTATTAACAAAGCTCTCTGAGAATGTGTCCATACCGAGATGCAGCGAAATGGAAGTTGAACTGTCAATGTGGTTCAGGATGAAATGAGGTGCATCGGTTGGTTCTCCTTTGTTGACACTAGTCCAGGTGACAGTGTACATTTTTTTGGACTTCTGATTTGAACTGCTTAGAATGGGAATTACACAGAGATCCCTTTCATTGATTGACTTGAACACTGCATCGACCATTCCCTGCCACTCATGTCCGACACGGTCTGTAACTTCAGGAAAAAAGCTTAGAAAAAAGTCATCCAAGCCTAGCCGCAGGTCATTTAGAGAAGACCTGATTTTCTTACCGGAGGCACACATGTTGTTTAAAAGGTCAGCATACAAGGGGGCAATGATGTCTAACTTCAGGGATTCATTCCAATCGGACTTACTGCTCTTACCATCTTCTTTCCACAGGTCCCTTCTGGAAGAGTCCACCTCAAAGTTTCCATTGATGTGCACTGGAAGTCCAGTGCTGCTTGGTAAAGGGAGGGAACAGAAGACCCTACCAGTAAACGGCTGTAAATTAGTTTCTGATTTCAAACAAGCTGCCACAGCAGCCTGAGGAACTCTTCGGCTAGACTGCTCATCAGTGTTTTCATTCATGAAGCCAAACTGCTCTGCCACAATCCACTCACTGTGCTTTTTGATGGATGACGAAATATCCATTTTGTAGATGGTTTGCAGTGATTCAATTGGCCCACCTGAATCTAGTGACTTTTGAATATGATTTTGAAAATGAACTTTCTTCTCATCACATTCTCTGGAGAGCTTTATCTCTGCTGAGATTGTGGTTTTCATCTGGCCATCAAGTGTGCATATTTCATGAAACTGTATTTTCCTAATGTGCCTCAAAAAGAGGATCAGTCCTTCAGGATCTTCCTTAAATGCACTTGAAAGTTCTTCTATATCCAAATCGTCTATTGTGCTCTTTGATATCTGCGACATTTCAGACATTTTTTCTGTCCTTAGTGGTAACCTAAACATAGTCCCTTCCTCAAGTTTGAAATTTGAGGGAAGGAATGTGTCATACACATCACTGAAAGAGTCTTTGAATTCCTTTTCTAGTGAATACATACAACCTGGTAATAGCTTGGTTCCATCTTGTATATATTGCAGATTTGGGTCAGAAATGCAGAGCCATTTGTCTCCTGTCAGAATTGAAGGACAGTCAGTCAGATGGTAAACTGAGTTAAACCCCAGGCCATACTTTCCAGTTTTTCCTTGCACCCCATGTTTTCCACCTTCTCCTAGTCGTTGAATTCCCTCCAGATCTGCATCTGAAAACACCTTGTTGTTGTACACACACAACGCTGGACCTTGCAGTAGATTCCATGTATCACCAAAGGTTTTTTTGGTGTTGTGCTTCCTTTTGTCCCAAACAAAGTGAATCTCTGTGGCCTGAGCATCATCAGCATTTTGTATGAGCTCTTTCAGAATATCCTTCTTCGATGGGTAAGCTTGTATGATGTTCTTAATCCGGACTGTCAGTTTCTCATGTTGTCCAAACTCTTTGACCATGGGTGAAAAGCCTGCAACACGGTGATTTTGCAGAGTGTTGTGTCTTGTTGTTTTAACCCCAAAGTGAAGTACAATACTCCGAGGAAGTAATTCATGACACAAAGTGACATCTTTTGAGACTGGCATCCAAGGGCTGTCATTGTAGCAGAGCTTGTGTGAGGGACATAACACACCATTTTGATCAGGCAAGGGACAGTCTTGTGGTTTATTATCTTCTGCTTCATACAATCTGTTTGCAATTCTGAGACTGAGGTTAAGATCACACTTGGAAAGTGGTCTGCAGTGATATTTAGTACTCAATTCCTGAAGAACCCCCAATAACAGATCTGAAGTGAAATACTCCTGAAGCCCAACACATTGCCAAAGGTTTCTGAATTTAGAGAAGACATCTGGAAGGCAGTAGAGGTATGGTTTAGCTTCAAAGCTTTCTGTCCTAGCCACAGATTTCACATTCACAAATTTGCCCTCAATTAGGACAAATGGAAATGATTGAGCCGTCTCAAAAATGACCCCTGACTGAGTCTGTTCCTTTGTCAATTCATCCAAGTAGCCATAGCATTCATAAGCAATGTTGGAATGCATATCTCCATCCAATGCATTGAAATGTAGCTGTGCATTCTCTAGCTGCTGAAGCACTGTCAGGAGGGGTGGATTTTCAAGAACCCCCAATTTACAGAGGACTGGGACATGGTGTGATTCCAGAACTGCTTGGTCTACTGTAGTTTGTGTCATGTTTACCAGATATCGACAACTGGAACTGTACACTTCAGTGGGCTTTGCAAGTGGACTACCAGTACTTTTGTCATGCTCAGGGGTTTTTGGTGGACAGGCTGGAATGAAGGCAGTGTTTCTCAGTGAATTCCAATGAGGAGAAGTCCCATCATTTAAGTGTTCTCTTGTTAGATCCAAGATTCGCCTAACACGCTTGTATGCTTCCTTTGCATTTGTTTGCCAAATCCTGCTAATAGTTTCTGCTCTCTCTTTGATGTCCTCCAGTGAAAGAAAATCACTCAACATTCCAAGTTCTGACAACCGCTGGATTCGTTTTGGAGTGCAAAAATCCTCAGCTGTTCCTTCAAGAAAGCGTCCTTCTTCTGGATCATACAGACAGGCTACTTTTCCTGAAGGGTTCACAAGCCTCCTAATGAACTGAAGCTCTTCACAACCAATGGCTGGGATGCAAGGGTGGCTTTTCAGGAGGTCATCTATTGCTTTGTCATTCATGTCAATGGCATGCAGTACAAGAGCATCCCTGCTCTGAGGATCCATGGAACTCAGGTTGCTAAATACTATGTCTTTATAGAATTCAGCCCAGTCCAATGTCCTTGCCGCAACAATTTTGCTAAAGCCTGTCTGGCTGAAGTTATATCTCACCCAATCTGGAAGGGGAATAGCGAGGTAAGGTTTCCCTTGATTTGCCATGAACTCTTTCATTGCAATCTTTCCCACTTTCTTGTTCTGTTCTATATTTTGGTGTAAAAATCTGGCCTTCTCAATAGAGCACCAGCTTTTCCCATCACTGAAGAGTTCAGGAGCCTTGCCAGAAACATTGTGAGCAATGGCAGAGTAAAAAGCAACAGTGAGAGATTGAAAAGATGTGCTCACTTTCTTTTTGTCAGGCCAGAACATGTAGTAGTGGTACCCCTGGAGTTCTCCCTTTTTTGACATTTCCTTCAACACAGAAAGTGTGAAAATGTATGACCCTGTGACCGCATCTTGAAGCAAAGCCTTGTTCCATTCATGTTTCACTCCAGTATCCCAAAGGCCCTTCCTGTTAGACGTCACAGCAAAGAATCCATTGATATGAACTGGAAGACCAGACTGAATCGAGAGTGGGAGGAAACAGAACACCTGGCCAACTGAATCATGCTTTTCAGCTAACCAGTTTCCCCCTTTTGGATCTTTTTGAAGAGGCACGGCAATGCTTCCGACTGGCAAAGGAAACCTCTGTTTACTTTCTTTCTGGAACATGTCTAATGATGTTTGCATTCCAAAGCAGGAATTCACAAGCCAGTAGCTGACATCAGATACATTCTGGTAGTTTGTTGTCACTTCAATGATGTTTGCAGAGAGGCCGTCAGTGACATGTTCAAATTTTGCATCAATTTTCAACAAAACTTTTAAAGAATCACTCTGCCTTGTTTTCAGAGGAGTGTCATCTGGGACACGCATCGTGCACACAACTTTTCTGGTGACTGTGAAGAGAGTGTTTACTTGTTCAGCACATGGGGGAGTACTAGAATTTTCAGGTAGAATCTCAAGAGACACTTTGCTTATGTTTCTCAAAAACAGCATAATTTCCCCTGAATTATGAGTCAAATGTTGTTCAAAAGCACCAATATCATCTCCTTCAAAAACCTTGTCGCTGACCTCTGATGACAGAGCCTCTTTCTGTGTCCGGAAAGGCAATTTAATGAGTGTTCCCTTGAAGAATTTGTGAGCACTGTCTCTTGATAAATCACAGTCAAAGATCCCTTGATAGGGCTTGAACTGTCCAGGAAAGCTGTGAAAAAGACGTTCCTGGAATAAGTCGAGTTTGATCCCAGGACATGCTTTACTTTCTATATGCTTCTTCAGATGAGTCACATTTGGATCGAGTATCAGGAGATTCTTACCACTGAGGACAGAGGGAATATCCGTCACGTGATAAACAGAATTGAAACCAAGCCCAAACTTCCCAATTTTTTCTACTTTTGTTTCTTTGGAAGCAGATCCAACTTTGGTAATGTTTACCCAATCTTCTTCTGTGAAAAGTTTATCATTGTATGCCCAGAGACAAGGACCCTGGCAGAGAGACATATCTTGGTCTATAAGGCTGTTAGGGGGATTTTTGTGCTTTCTGAAATCGAGCATGAATTTACATGTGGTTGCGCGAGCATCTTCTGCATTCTGTATAAGCTCTTTGAAGAGGTCCTTTTCCTCATCATACTCTTTCAGTATGTTTTTGATCCTTAGGGTTATGGGTTCTGTCTGGCCACATTGCTCTATGCCAATGAATTCTGGGTTTAGGATTCGAGTGCTGAGGGAGGGAATTTTCAACCAGTCAACTGTAGCTCCTGGTATCTCTCCATGTATTACATAGAACTCCTCCTCGTCTTTCCTGAGGTCTTCCAAACCATCCCTGGAGATGTCACAAAACACAGTGGAAGATAATTTCTGCAGGTTAAATAGTCCATTTTCTACCATGACTGGTATGGGGAGATTGTCCTTAATGCTTTTCTGCCCTTTCCTCATCCAGTTCAGAATGGCAATGGCTACTTTCAGTTCAGACTGAGTTCCATAAGATGGCAATTTTCTGTCAATGTGATGTTTCATGCTATGCAGCATCCCCTCAATTTCTTCATCTGACACTGATGCTCTCACTCCAAACTCAGTTAGCAAGTCTCTGTACACCAGAAATTCTTCTGGTACCTTTTTGATATAGGAGCTAAGATCTAATCCTGGTGGAGAGTTCAATACTACATCACAAGGAGGCACAAATTGATTGTGAATCCAGAGCCAAGGTACATTTTTCTTATTCACTGTGCCTCTGAATTGAGCAATGTTATCTTGCATGAATTTGTAAATGCTGTGCAACTTCACTTTGAAGTTTAAATCGATATCTGGATTGTGCATTCCAGATACGCTTGCTTTCAGAGCAGAAAGATTATCAAACACTTTCTCAGACGGAGGTGAGCTTAGCAGACCAAGCTTTTCACTAACCTTCTCATTCAGTTTCTCAGTAAGAGGCATGACATGACCCACAATATTGAAGTACTTTGAGTGCCGTACCTCCTTTGGCTTGAACATGCTTGGCTTTTTGTTTATATTTTGGTGTTCATTCACAGCATCTGGAATGTTGCAAGGAATCCACTGGGTTCCCAGTAGCTCACTAAGCTGTTGAACCGAGAACTTTGAAAGCACGTGGGTGTCATTCAAAAGTTTCGTCAGGGCCTCTGCTTTTTCTGAAGCCTTTTGCAGAGACTGCACCTGCAACATTGCAATGTGCTTGGCCACATGAAGGGCATCATTAGCAGTGATGTTATTTTCATCTGTCTTCATCCCAAGACGTCTCAAAGTGTCCAACATCTGGGGATTACTTCTTAAGGCCATGGGAGGAAAGAATTCTGGCTCAAACAGGGCTTTGAATGTTTTGTCGTTAGGATCAAATAAATCTGATGCTTTTTTGAGATCTCCTGTTTTCAAGTCAATGAAGCTCAAATGTTTACATTTTTCATACAATGCCTGGTCCTGTGCAAAAAGGATACTACCATGTTGTAATATCCAGGTCATTATTTGGTCTGCCTCTTTCCTTTTGTATAGTCTCTTCTCAATTCCATTGACCAAAAGTGTGGCTGCCTGAGCTGCATTAAGGAGGTCAGTCTTGAGCAGTGTAAGGAGCCTACGGTCTGCTTCGTTTGCACACTGCACAACTACATCAGTCATGAGAAGAGTTTCTGGGAACAATAGAACTGAATTCAGAACAACTGCCTGCTTTGACTTAACAGAAATGTATTGTCCAGCTTTGGATTTTAGAGAAGCCATTGAACGGAATAGGGGCAACTCCGAGAGAAAGCCTTTCTCTGCTGGTGTGAGAGAATCCAGTGAAGAGAGACACAATTTCAATTCTTCCTTTTCCATGGGTGAAGCAGACTCAATTCCATCAAGTTCAAAGACTTGATGCTTCTCCAAGTTCAGGAACAGTTGTAGTATGTTCCTTGGGGAGGGAGTTAATACATAGGTCCTAAGATCCCTATGATCAGGAAAGGTGTCTCTCTGTATGATGGTACCACCCACTTTTCTCACCACCTTTGCAATTTGTTCCGATAAGCTGTCCTGATTGCTTTTATGAAAAACTAGAGTCGTGTTCCATTGCAGCTTCGCAAGAATTACAGAACTGGTGGAATCCAACAGAGGTTGAAGAGGGATTAATGGCATGCCAACAAAGCTGCTTAGCTCTCTCCAATTTGTGTTGAGATATTTCCAGAAATCTTTTAGCCACTGCATAGGAGGGTGTTGACCATTTCCCACCTGCCAAGTCACATGACCTTGTGTCTTCTTCCAGTCTTCAGGAAGACTTTTTATGGCATATTTAGCCACCATTTTTGAATCCATCTCGACAATTGTATTGTATGTACCTGCAAGGTAATGCAAACAATTGAAATGTATTGATATTTATTTTTTTATTATTTAAATTGAAATTGCACTCTAATGAGAGTTGCACTTGTCTCTAATATAATACACCTTCTTTTTATGGGATTTTCTGTTCTCCATTTTCAGCAAACTGATAACATTTAACCAATACTAAACCAAAAAAAATATTATCATTCAGTCTCACATCCAGGTGAGACTGATGTGAGTCACTGTAAAAGTGTCACTGTAAAATCTGAATGTAAAAATAGCTATGGAATGCTATACCTAGAGGTGGTTCTGTGTTTGTGTTTTAAAAAGAAGATTTTTGGGAAACATTGAACTTATCCTTTAAAGATATAATTATGATAACATACAGTGGGATCCAGAATTACTGGCACTCTTGATAAATATTCATGGAAATACTGTTTCAATGGAATCAACCAAATTCTTACATTTTTCATTTTTACATTTTTCACATTTTTGTCATTTGGCAGACACTTTTAATCTAAAGCGACTTACAAGTGCATAGGTTCTTCCAAAAGTCAAAGCATCACATCCATAACTAGGAAAATACACATGGAATGCTGGTCTAAACATATAGTCGTCATCATAAGTGCAATTTTTTTTTTTTTTTTTTTTTTTTTTTTTTTTTGGGGTTAGACAAGGTTTCAAACAACTTTAATACCTTTGGTAAAGATGGGCCCCCATCTTCAGTTCAGATCATTCATTTTTGATGGGATCTCAGTCAGGAGACTGAGATGGCCATTGCAGATTATGTTTGGAGTCATTGTCCTGCTGGCCAATCTACCTACAACCAAGTCTCAGCTTCCTAGCAGATTTTCTGCCAAAAATGTCCATGTTCTTGATCTTAAATAGTGCCACGGACAACTGCCAGCAAAGCATCTACAAAACCTCAATGGCCCACCTTCATATTTGTCAGCAGGTATAAGGTGCTTCTCCTTTGGATTTCTCCTTTTGCCGCCAAACATGTTGAGTATGGCCAAACCTTTCTCATCTGACCATAAAATTATGTTTTGCTTGGTTTTGTTTATTATGGTCAGTAAGGGCTGTCTTTGTGCCACCCTTCCAAATAGTTTGTCGGTATGGAGATACCATTTTAAAATTGTTATGATTTTTACACCTATGGTTTTCAGAAAAGAATTTATGGCTTAAAAACATTGAGGATTGATGAGAGTAAGTGTATTGAAATAAAAGTATATACACTCAGTGAGCACTTTATTAAGTATTTTTTAGACTTATTTTTCTGCTGCTTTATTCTGCTGTTGTAGCCTCTCCACTTAGAGGCTTGACACATTGTGCGTTCAGATATGCTCTTCTGCATGCCGCTGTTGTAATGCGAGGTTATTTGCACTACTGTCACCTTCCTGTCAGCTTTGATCAGTCTGGCCCTTCTCTCTGACCTCTCTCATTAATAGCGCATTTCTGCCCAAAGAACTGCCGCTCACTGGATATTTTTTTGTTTTTCGCACCATTCACTGCAAACTCTATAGACAGCTCCAAGGGATCAGCATTTCCAGAGATTCTCAAACCACCCAGTGTGGAACCAACAATCATTCCACTGTCAAAGCCACTTGGATTACATTTCTTCCCCATTCTGACATTTGGTCTGAAAAACAACTGAACCTCTTGACCGTGTCTGCGTGATTTTATGCACTCAGTTGCTGCGACATGATTGGCTGATTAAATATTTGCATTAACAAGCAGGTGTGCAGGTCTACCTAATAAAGTGATCACTGAGTGTAGTTTCCCCATGTGTTTGAAAATAATATATGGATTAAAATCTGTTGTTTATTAAAGGCAGCTTTTTTTCTTCATTTGTATTTAGGGTGGCAGTAATTCTGGAGCCCACTGTACCATTACCAAACATGGTTTTCTGTATAAAGTGTTTCCCCTTATATTTTCAATGCACATTACCATATGCAAGTGTACTATGGACAATAATCAAAGCGTATGTGATTACCATCGGCAAGATGTTAACTACCAATGCAAATAATATTCAAATTGCCTTCTTTGAAAATAAAGGTATGGAGGACAATGTCTCATTTTTCTTTTTACAGTAATTTCACTTACTGAGAACAAAATAAAACCATGACCCTGATTTGGGTCAAATCAAGACCTTGACCCAAATCTTGAACTACTGTCATTCTTTTTATATCACTTCAAAACATTGCACCAACATTGCCCAAATTTGTTTGTCTACTCCAATAATGTAGGCCAATTCATTTGTGTCCAAATTGATAGAATGGTCTCTGTTCCGTATTAATGAAATGTAATTGTGATGAAGATGGTGCTTTCTTACTTGTTGCTGCCAGTTTCCTCAGGTGGATCAGAGTGTTACTTCGGAGATCTCTGGGTAAGAATACTTCTTTCATGCCTGGAAGCAACTCACTGCAGGAAAGCATTACAACATAAATTAATTGTAAAATATTTATTAGCTTTTTAAATTTTTATTGTATGTTTATATACGAAGGGCAGAATATTTTGAAATATATCATGCACAATTTAACTTCAATTTAGTTTAAATGCACCACAATCTTTAAAAAAAATACAAACTTAATTATGTTAGTCAGATCATATTTTGGTTGGTACAAATTATTTTACATTTTTAATTATTAATTTCCTCTCCGAGAGCAAATGTAAGTTATTTTATTCAGGAACCTTGCTTTTATATTGGCAATAAAGGCCAAGAATTTAAACAAGATAAAATACACCAGATTGTTGGGTTGACGTCTCTGCAGAACTTACCGTGGGAACTGCTCTTTGTCGATGAAGGCCAGATTGTGATCTTCATTTGTGAATGTCTTGAAGGTCCCATTGCTAAGAGGTAGAAGCTGCAGCCCCCAGAGCTCACGGTATTTTCCATCACTGAGCATGTACTCCAAAATCAAGAGCTTGTCCTCCCTGGAGAGATTTAAATTTCCATTTTTGGGGAAGACATTTCGAACAAAATCAGGGGTTGTTCTTCTTAAGGTTTCGGGACTTTCAACAGTAGTCTGGATGTCTCTTGATACATGACTGGGAATGGACACCAGTTTTTCCCCCAGTGCTATCAAAACACTCGACACTGCATTCTTCATCTGCGGCTCCATGCTGTCATCAGGCAAGAACACAGCTTCTGACAGCGTCACCCATTCATCTGCATCCACAGCCAGAGAAAAGACAGATTCATTCAGCAGGAGAAATTGCTGCAGCATTTCCATAGCAACACCATGCCATCTCTCCTTGTGTTTCATTTGGTCAAGGTCAGGCCAAAGACAGTACACGGAGGAGGAAGGAAAGTCGTAGACTTGGGAAAAGCGAATGGCGTCCAGGATGATCATGTGGTATGCACAAGGGAAAACCTCCTTAATGAGCAACTCATTCCAGACAGCAGCTTCATCAAATCTCTGGTCCTCCTCCCGCCATTTGATGTGCCTCCTGTTGTCTGTGAGGCCGAAGCAGGCATTAACATGGACGGGGAGCCCAGTGCTGTTGGTTTCATTGTTTGGAAGGGGCAGAAAGCAGCTCAATCTTCCATCAGTCAGAGACCTCTCCTGGTCTAATGGGAATGCCAGGTCAACTTGGGGTCGAAAGCTTTGTTTCTTGGCTAGCGCGTCCAGTTCTGGCACCTGCCCTTCTTTCATACAGCATGTTGTTATAAGCCACTGGACGTCTGTTTTGCCTTTGCTTGGACAGTCGGAGGATATGTTTTTTAAATGTGTGAAGCCCTCCACAGTCAGCATTTCTCTTGAATGAAAAGATTCATTAACCGTAAGGCTTGATGCGGATGCTTTATGCCTGACATTGACTGAGCCATTTGTACTGATATGAATTAAGGAGACTGATGAAACCTTTCTCAGGAAAAGCAGGCTCATGTCTGCATCAGCAATGAAGCTGTTAAAGAGCTGAACCACTCTGTCAGAATCATACATGTTGTCTGAAATCTCAGATGGCTCATTACGTAAAGGAAAGCGAAAGAGGGTTCCGCTGAACTTTTTGCCTTCGCCAACGGCATCTTCCCAACATTGGTCACTGACATGTCCGAGCACGTCTCGAAACGGCTGGACCTGATCGCTCAGCCTCAGCAGTGCTTCCCTGTCTTCCTCATCGTCAAGAGACCAGCGCATGCCTCCCTCTCGCTCTCCAAATATCGTCTCCTGTGGGTCCAGCATGCCAAGGTATTTGCCACTGAATATGCATGGTAAATCTAGAAATGAAGAGTATTTATTATTTATTTAGCAGGAACCATTCACAATTAAAAAACCATTGCACCAGAGTTAGCTTCAAGCTAATTTACATCAGCAGTCCTTGGGCAAGTACAATACAAAAATAACACAATATTGCATTAATGGCATTTGGCAGTCGCTCTTATCCAGAGCGACTTACAGTTGGTTAGACTAAGCAGGAGACAGTCCTCCCCTGGAGCAATGCAGGGTTAAGGGGATTGAACCACCGACCCAGTCATGTACCTTAACCACTACGCTACAGGCCGCCCTATAAAATGCTGTAAATAACAATTACAATCAGTAAAATTAAGAATTAAAGCGAGATCATCATAACAAAGGTAACTACTAGGGAGGACATTATTGTGTCAAAACTTTGAAATTGGCAGATTCTCTGATATTAGTGGGTAGTAAGTTCCATTTTCTGATTGCTTTAATGGAAAAGGCGAACGGTTGTCTTTTTCAATGCGGTGACAGTCTCCTCTCACTGAGGCTCTAGTCTGACTATGGGGGTGAGCAAACATTCTTTAAAAGGGGGTGGTGCGATATCATGAATAATTCTACACATACAATCAGCCAGGCCATAAATATTTGGACACTGACAATGTTATTTTAGCTGTCTACCACAGGATATGGGAGTTGGACGTATAATGAATATGAGCTCAAAGTGCAGATTTTAGCTTTAATTTGAGGATATTTACATCTAAATCGGTGAACGGTGTAGGAATTACAGCCGTTTCTATACATCGTCTCCCCAATTTTAGGGGCTCAAAGATTATTGAAAATAATTAACATAATCATAGATTAAATTGTCATTTTTTCATACTTGGTTGCATATCCTTAGCATGCCATGGACTTCCTGATGTCCGTGACCTATCAATATCATCAGAGTCTGGATATCATATTTTCAGCGATACAAAAACTCTTTGCATTTTAATGGATCTCAATGGGAATTGGGGGGTGGGACTAGATTCAGCTGTAAATTACGCCGATAAAGTTTAGAACACATTTCTTGGCTAAATGGCTTTAAGTCATCAAGGGTCCAAAGTATCAAATGAGGCTCAAACCATCATGCTGTTGTCAGATATGCAGCAGATATGGATGGATCACTTCAAGGGTTGTTTCTCCTGAATAATTGTCCTACTGAACCTGATGGATTTAGATTAAAGATTAAAGTCTGCACTTTGAGCTCATATTGATTCATTATTTACTCCCAACTCAAATATCCTGTGGTAGGCAGCTAAAATAATAACTTTCTCAATGTCCAAATATCAATGGACCCGACTATATAAAGAACAAAAGTTGTCAAAAGTAATCAATTATATATTTTTTATAATGTTACAATAATGATAGGCTCTTGTCTTTTTATCCATAGTTTTCAATGTTTGTTTCTACAAGGTATACAGTGATTTGATATGAAAAATGTATGCTGAAAATGAAAAATAATGAGAGGGAAAATGAAAATTCATGTCTTAGTAGTAAGAGGAATGACATACATCGCCACAGCCCCCATCCCTCCAATCTCACCTGGTGTGGCAGAAAGGCCAGAGCAGCATCTGATGTTTAACATACACATAACAACAGTCACAGTTGTTCAAACAGTAGATGGAATAATTAGCCATTTGTGCAAATCACCTGTAACATGATAGATGGAGTTGAATCCGATTCCAAACCGGCCCACTTTGTTTGGATCGTTGCGTTTCACGCTCCTCCCTGTGGTCTGTATGCCTTCCCAGTCTTCCTCCGTGAACTCTGCATCGTTGTAGGCATAGAGGGCAGGACCTGCTCAAAAACAACCATAACAATCAGAATGAATGCCAATTAGCTCTCAGTAATTGTATGCAGCTCAAACACAGCTTACAGAGATACAGACTGCTCCTCACTGAATAGGATAACATGATCTAAAACAGTGCCTGTATCTGGGTGTTACTAATAGTTTGTCTTTTTGTTAGATCATGAACCAGTTTTTATGGTGTTATGTTAGATGACATGAGCAACCAATCGCCATAACAATATTCCCATGACTTACATCAGAAAAATGTTTTAAAAGTGCAAACCTCAGACTGTGGTTAGACTGTACATTTTATTTCAATTTGACATGATAAAGCACAATTACATGCCAATTATGTTCTTAACTACGTTTGATATGTAAAAGTGCCCCCTGGTGGGCATTACAGTGAAATGTGAAGGATTGGCCCGACGGGAGCATTCTATAACCCAGCTGAGAACACTAACCAGAGCCACTATACAGCAAGCAGAGGGGCAAAATGTAAGACAGGGCAAATACGGTCAAACCCAGAAATTCAACAAGGTAATCTCAAACCACAAATCTGCGAGCAAAGTTTGAACAGCTGAGCTGGGTTTAATTGTACACTTTATCCCTGACGATTCCCTTCCCTTGCTTTAAGGGGGGAATTCCAAAAATGCAACAACACCACTTTTGCAAATACAATACCCTGGTATTTCTCCAGGTCTTCAGTCCAAAGGGTCTGGGTTCCATAGGCTCTGTCATCATGGATGAACACTACCTCTGTAGCACCAGCATCATCAGCATTCTGTATCAGCTCCTGTTTATGACACAACAGTAATCTTCCTTGTCATCATCAAAATGAGCATAATACATGAACAAGGTCTGATGCACAGTAGGGAGAACTCATTGTGTGAATATGAGTAATGAACACCTGGGGTGGGCGGGGGTGTATATGAATAAAACCGCACCTTCAGTATTTGACCTCCATCAGGATATCTGCGCAGAATATCTTTTAAATAGTCGATAAAAGGTGGAGATGTGGCACCAAAGGCATTTCTAGGGAAAAATAATTATAGAACATACAAAGTTAGAACTCCTCTGTACACTGCCCAGAAAAAGTATTAGCCCCCCATCCTGATTTCCTCTATTTATTGTTGAATATGTATGAATATGAATGTCACACTGAATGGTTTCAGACCTTTAGACAAATTGTAATACTAGCAAAAAGGGACCCTGAGCAAACACATTTTTTAAATTACCATTTCATTTATTTAATGATAAAGTAATTGCCCACTTAAATTACTTGCCCTGCCTTCACAAGCTTTATAGGAAGGAGTAGAAATGCTTCCTATAATTTCATATCAGTCTTTCACATCACTGTATAGGAATTTTATCCCACTCTTCTTTGCAGAACTGAGTTAATTCCGACAAATGCGTACGTTTTGGAGCATGAACTGCTCGTTTTAGTTATTGCCATTACAAAATTATCTAATTTAAAGTTGATACTCAAACAACAATTTATATTTCATCCCATTATTAAGTTATAAAACTGCCTATAGAGCCCAGCCGAGTCAATGGAAAGGCCAAAGTCATGCAGTGTGTGCGCTTTGTCCACCCTTCCCCCCACTCGTCTCCTCCCCGCGAGAGGAGCAAGATCTACATCCGATGTCCACCTGGATTCATCATGCATCGAAATGGCACACTGACAGCACAGAATGTATTGCCCGAGCAGTTTGTTTTCTAGAATTACGCTACCAAAAATGATAACAGGAAACAATTCTAGACCTAATATACTTTTATTTGCGGTTAGTCAAATGAGAACCGAGAGTCAGACCTGGAGCAATCACGACAGAATTTATATTTGACTTTATGCACCTAAAACACAAGGCATCTAAACGCAATTTGTTATCAGCCTTCAAAAATAGTTCCATTTCGTCAACTTACTTCCGTCTCCTCTTTTGTCTTGCCGACAAATCCATTCTTCTAAATGTGATCCTTATGAAAGAAAGTACTGTTATAATGAGGTGGTAATCGGTGGTTAAAATAGAACATTTACAACTTATACATTATATGTGCATATATGAATTGAACGTAGCCTATAGCTTAACATACAAGTAACACTCAAGTGATGTTACGCTAAAATAAGAGAAATGAACAAGCGGGAGATTAGTAATGTAACCCATTAGCCGGAGCATAGTAGATTAATCACATTACCTTCAAAATCTTTGCATGCTCCATTTGTTCATGTCATCTTATCAGTACTGAACCTCCCATAAAAGTGAGCGTAGCATGCGGTGTTACATTCCTTTTATGAAGGCACATCCCCTGCCACCGCCAAACCTTAAGTTTCGATTTACCAAGTTTAGTCAACACAATAAGCCATGAGTTTCGATTAACCAAATAAAATGATAATCGCTAAATTACAGAGGAAATGAAACTCAAAAGTGTCGCAAGCAGTGCCCGAGCAATAAAAACGTAAACATGTACTAATTGTAAGAAAATCTATGGATGTGTGTTTAATTGCATCTTTTAATACTATCCAATGAGAACAAATCATAATTTAGAATTTAAGTGCATTTTTACACAACTTTTAGTATCAGCTGATGATGAAAAACGGCATGTCCAATGCCAGACTTGTGCAGTGTAATGACAATTAAAGCACCAGCCGAAACGCAGCGGTTTTAAAGGCAGCGCTGTCTCTGGTGTTACAGCAATATGTTATTAGTAGCATACATTTTTGCGATATTTGTTTGTGCATGTAGTAGTATTTGGATAGAGTTTCAACTTTTAATATTTGTGCTACTTGAAATGGACGCCCTTGAAGAACAAAAGATCAACAAAATTACTAATCATACTCACAACATATGGTTTTTAAGCCATTAATGCGGTCCACGGGCGCAAGAACAAATCAAACTAGTTGTTTCCAAAAATTCTGATATTGGTCGGATCATAAGCAATGGTAACACCACAGATATTAATTTTTTAAAAATAAAAAAAATAAAAAAATTGATAAGCTCTGACATGGTTGGGGGAAATGTAGCAAGATGTTCCTGAATGCAAGACTATTACCATTTTACTCAAATTTCATTATTTATTTAAAAAAAAGAATAATAATTTTTAAATTTAATTTCAAGCATTTTCTCAGGTCATTTGCAACACTTGGTGAAACAAAGTACACAATAGACATATAGGCTGCTGTTTTAAATCATATTATTTTCCAAACCTGAATATAACCATGAATTGGGCCTGAATTCCTCGTTTGGGCTGATCACATCGACAGGCACTGATTACCCGCTTTCCCAGGTCTTTACTATTGACATGTAGCCACGTGCTGTTCTCATGTAACAATATTGGATTAGGTTACGGCCACTTGGTTCCAAAACTGATTTGCAATGGGGCAAATCCCAAAATATATGCTTGGTTCCCTGAGCGCATAACTCAAGATCAGAGAATGAAGAAGAGAATGCAGTGTCATGTTTGATCCATCTGCGCATGACCTTCTCTATCTGCGCAGCTGTGAATCCTATATTAAACAATAGGGCTCCACCTAGTGGTGTAATTTATAAAGACACATCTCCATCAATAAGGATGATACTCCTTCAGGAAAACTAAACTCATCTTATTGAGCTCAAAATCAAAACTCTGATAAAATATTTGGTGCCGACGGACCCCTGAGCACACACCTCACAGAACAGAAGAGGAACGTCATGATGTGACCTTTTTTTTACGTGTAATGTACGTTCTGTGAAGAAAATTAGTGCTTATGAGGTGATGGTCAGGATTTTCAGATACAGTGCACCTGAAAGATTTCATCAAATGGTATCTCAAGGAATTTCATCATTACTAGTGGATAGATCTTTATCCCAAATTGATTGAATTGCAAGGAGTTTGTAAGAGGCTGTAAGGAGAAATGTGTAAAGGGCTGAAATTAAACCCCTTGTTCCATTTCTCCTCTCCAGCATGGCATGTATTGCATGTGTGGGAAGCTCTGTTCCCCAAGGGTAGGTTTTTTTGCCAGACGCAAACGTAGGTAAAACGCTTTTCCGCACTATTATTCGGTAATGGATTATTACCAGTTCCTGTTCCAGTTCCTAATTAAGTGAATTTTACAAGGAGAGCAAGTTCAAATCACAATGTAGCATTTATGTTCAATAGGTTTGCTTTTTGAGACCTACAGTTATTTTCTTAAATCACCATGCCCTTAATCCAGTGCTTCCCAAACTTGGTCCTTCTGGAAGCTCATTTTTCTAATAGCCCAGAACTTTAACAAAATGTTAATTTTGCTTAATCATGTGCTTTTCAGGAGGGATTATTTACCCTTGTAAGCTACATTGTCAGACATACACTCAGTGAGCACTTTATTACGCATATTAAGCATTTATTATTTTTTTTACTTCTACTGCTGTAACCTATCCACTTAGAGTTATGGTGCGTTGTGTGTTCAGAGATGCTCTTCTGCATACCACTGTTGTAATGTGTGGTTATTTCCATTACTGTCACCTTCCTGGTATCAAAAAAGACCTGTTGATATCTCAACCATTCAATTTGAAGCTGTTATGTGCTTTAATAAACTAAGCTGGAACAAGTTACTCTACTGAAGCTACAACAAGCTGTAGCATTCTGGCGACATCTCAACACCACAGCTCAAGTTTCATATGAGACATTTCTCTGATATGGTGCACTTCGGTGGAAGTAATTCTTAAGTTTTTGTAAATGTAGAATTTTGGTGCATTGAGTGCCACAAAAATATGGATCAGTAAAGGTCTGCATATGTGAACTGCATGTACAAAACTCAGTGATCTTATCTGGATGGATATCTGGGTAAGTGGAAACATTCTTTAACATAATTTTTGGGTGAATATTCAGCCGAATCCAGCCCCAGTTTCCACCTGCTCCCAGTTCACAAAGCTCTCCTCGCCTCTGCTCTGCTGAATTAAATATTCACTAGCCACACTCCATACCATATTCCATTGATTATAGATTCAGTAGCCACACTCCATACCATATGCCATTGATTATAGATTCAGTAGCCACACTCCATGGTAAATGGTAAATGGCAGGCATTTATATAGCGCCTTTATCCAAAGCGCTGTACAATTGATGCTTCTCCATTCACCCATTCATACACACACTCACACACTCACACACTCACACACCGATGAAGATTGGCTGCCATGCAAGGCCCCGACCAGCTCGTCAGGAGCATTTGGGGGTTAGGTGTCTTGCTCAGGGACACTACGACACCGCCCGGGCGGGGGATCGAACCGGCAACCCTCCGACTGCCAGACAATTGCTTTCACTGCCTGAGCCATGTCGCCCCTCCATACCATATGCTATTGATTATAGATTCAGTAGCCTCACTCCATACCATATGCTATTGTTTATAGATTCAGTAGCCACACTCCATACCATATGCAATTGATTATAGATTCAGTAGCCACATTCCATACCATAAGCCATTGATTATTGATTCAGTAGCCACACTCCATACCATATGCTATTGAATATAGATTCAGTAGCCACACTCCATACCATATGCTATTGATTATAGTTTCAGTAGCCACACTCCATACCATATGCCATTGATTATAGATTCAGTAGCCACATGGGAAAATAAAGCCCATCATGGGAAATACCGTAAACATCAATTTACAAATATAGTGCAACCCTGTTGAAAAAAACTATGCTTTTGAAACAGCTAGTAGCTGGTTGACCAGTTCAGACCAGCTCCACGCTCACCATAGTTTGACCAGCTCAAGCTAGGTTTTGAAACAGCTGGTCGCTGATTATTTCAACCTGGTTATTTCTCACTGGATTTCACAGCAGTGAGGAATATAAAGTGACCACCCCCTTCATGTTACTTTTTGCTGTTTTTGTTGGGACATGTTTGTGTGAAAAGGGTTGATACTGTATAAACTACTCTACCTTAGTATTCCCCAAAAAGAAAAAATGTTCTAAAAAAGAAAAAACAAACACAATTTCCACTCCCAGTGAGAGAATCTGTGAGGACAATGCTCATGACTTTAGTCTCATCATCTCTGTTCTCCTCCAGCCCCGCAGTGTGAATGATGAAGGCCACACTCCATGCTCTCAGTTTCGTCCTGGTCTGTCTGGTAGCCTATTACATCGCCATGGTTTCCCAGATGAAAGAGGAGCTGTTGGTGGAGAAGCACAGTGAGGGCTCCCACAGCAGCCAGGAGGACCACAGCCCCAGCCCTGCCCCGGTGGAAGAGCCAGAAGAGCCAGTGGAGTCCCTGCAGGATGCAGCAAACGTTCCGGACCAGGATGGGACAAACGTTCCGGACCAGGATGGGACAAACGCTCTTGGTGCAGCGCCAGCAGAAGTCCCTGAAGCTCAAGAAGAGGAGACACAGCAGCCACACCCACTGGCCCGAGGTTTTTCTGATCCCTAAAAGCATGCGCCTATGATGACAGCAGTGCAGCTCATCACCTGACTGTGCTCAAACATCTCACTGAAACTGTGCCTCTAATAACAGCCCAACTTCAGATATTTGTTGTACACCCAGGGACCCCGTATGAGGGGGAAGTTTGAGGCCCTGACTGACAGGGGCCCTCAAAAAATATGAGAGCAAGTTTTCTATTACAGCCAATGCACCAAATTAGTTCATGAACCAATCTATATACAACAGCTAAAATATGAATCAGAAGACAAGTTATACAATACTAATCATAGTAAGCCTAAGGCTTGGTGAAGGAATTTCATTTTTTTTCTGTACATGATACCCCCTACCTCTCTGGAGTACCAAATTATAGCTTGCTTATATACCACACAATATTCATTACCAGCTCTCTTGTCAAATCCAAAATATATCAATTAATCTGATGTTATTCAAAATGTGTAGGTATTTTAGTCTTGCATGATGTGGATGATGACTTCTGATCTTCTGACAGGATGGGGTGAAGACATTGACTGGGTGGAGACGTATGAAGAAGCCCTGCGAACGTCCAAAACCAGGTGCTAAGCATGCTAGCGGGGCAGAACTTTGTCTGGACTTTTCAGTCCACTCACTTCACTGATTTCAATAGAAAGAAGAGATTTAGATGAATACTGTATATTTGGCTCTGGTTGCTCACTAACTCTCTCCACTCCTTAGCAAGTAACCTCTCATGGTCATTCACCACCGGGAAAGTTGTCCTATATGCAAACGCAAGCAGTCCTTCCTGTGCCATTCATTTCACTACACCACTGAAAGTTACTTTTGAGTAACTCTGGATGTGCCGTAATTAGTAAGGTATAGGTTGAAACTGTTATATTTACCCGGATTCACAAGCAAGTGTTTAACATTCTCCTTCTCTCATTCTCCTTCGGGCTGCCGAGGGACGGGGTATGGGCGGTGTATCTAATACTAGCTTCAATTGAATCAGACGGGTACAATTGGCTACCAAATTGGGAGAGAAAAGGAAAATTAAAAAAAAATAATAATAATAATAATTTGGCTAATTAAATAATTAAGGGGCAAAGGGGCGTGTGAACCATCATTGTGCCTCATTTGACTTGGTTGGGTGTTGTTCTCCTCTCATTCTCATGTATGTCCTATGGTTTAGACAAAAATTGGAATGTCTGATTTAACAAATGGTGTGCTTGTTAAGTATATTTTTACTTTATTTAAAAAACATAACATTCCTGTCTGCATTTTTGTACAAACCCATTTATTCACAAAAATAAGACACACGATCTATTCAAATTAATTGTTAGATGTGTGAAATTAATTTATTTTATATTGACTGACCTTACTGTGGTTTTAAAAGAACAAAATGCAAAAACGTTTTTTACATTGTTTCATCTCTTTGAGTTGCTTCGATTGACAGCACCTTACTGCATTTTTTCTGCAGTATCTAATTAAATTCATTAAGCATTGGTTGTTTTCACAAACCTTGTTTCTGCAAAGTTTGTTCAGCAGGTGTTTTTCAAGAGGAGGCTTGACAGTTGATCCTTGGTGTAGTACACACCAGTCAGCCATGACTGGGTCTTAGTGCTGTGACTGCTGGTCAGTACAAGTTTTCTTGCCCATTTCAGGGCATAGTTTCTTCATCTTAAAATGATTTTTACTTGTGATTAATTACATCTTCAAATTATCCATCTGACAATTGCATCACAACTCTACTAATTTGAGAGAGCAGAGAATTAAATTAAATGAGTAAAGATCATTATTGAATTCATGCAAAATTTAAATTGTGAGAGGCGTGTGATTTTGTTTTGAGAAAATCCAAACCAGCTTTACACTAGTTCCTCTAAAATATTATGGTTTTGTTATTACTTTCAAAATCATTGTCTTCACAGAAATGTATCTTTCAGCCAACATTATAACATGGCTTGGGAATTCCGCATAAATAACAATGATTCAGTTGACTGGAGGAAGCAGAGTTCTGATCGGCACCTTAATCTCACTGAATCTCCACTCTCTGTCTGAATCTCTAGCTACAAGTGTTGAGTTGTGAACCAGAGGGACAAAGCTTTGCATATTGTATTCAACCTATGAAGTGAGTGAACCTGATGTGAAGACCCTCTCTGAAGATTGTTTCCTCTAAAGCCTGTGCTGTACCCAAGCTTGTGAGCTTGGAAATGGGCATCGAGCCTACTGTATTTATGTACAGATCTTGTGTAAGTTATTTTTGGAATTCCACAACTTTTGGGAATTCCACAACTGATTGTAGGAGCAATTCCATGGAGCAGAAGAGACTGAATTTGCACAGAATGGACCAGACTAACCATACAAGTGTTATAGTTTATAACCAGACAAGAAAGCATACATGATAAATAATATGCCTTGTACTATTTTGTATTGGTGGGAGGGGGGAGGATGTTGAGATGGGTTGATTTTAGAGAAAATAAAACACATTAAAATATTTTAAAAATTAACTGGAGCCGTTGTTATTCTTTTCAGTTTCTTAATCACATCTCCCCCCCAACATCATTTTCCAAGTGAAGTTTTTCCATGCAAAGCAGGACTATTTTCCACCAGAACCATGTCAGGGTGTGAATTAAACAATCAGAAATGTTTCACTCCATTATACTATTCCATATCTATACTACATTTATATTCCTATATAGATAATATTGAAAAAATTACCCTCTTGACATGTTACGATTTCATATTCTGCACACATAATGATTGTAATTTTGAAGCATTACATTGCTCTAAAAATGTGCTTCACTGTTAAATGTCTCTGTACCTTAAAAAAAGGCAAACTGGTTCACAGTCAGTAGATGAGAGGTTTGCTTAGAAAATATTTCTCACCAAAATCCTCTATTTTTTATTTCTCTTAAAACCTTCCTGAATTTTCCCAAATTTCACACCCAATAATATGCACACATGGACTTACCAACAGTACGCAAAGAATAAGTAATGTTTCATGATGCAATATGCAATAAAAATGAAGCACTTTCAGGTTTTTTCTATTTTATTGATGAATTAAAGGCAGAAGGTATGTTCAATAAATGAACATCTTTAAACAAATACATGAATGTTTCTCAATTTTAGTGAACTATTAGCAAACAAACCATTGTTCTCAATTTTCATTTTCATTCACAAACATCAATACAGTCAATAACTCAAGATAATTGTCAATTTCAAAAATAACTGGTGCTGAATACAGTCAAATATGTAGGGTACAGTATATAAAGTGTAAAGTGTATAAAGTGTATAAAAAAAGAAAATTACATAAAAATATTTCTTGAAACATAATAGCAAACAATCTGTCTCATATTTCAATGATCTCTTGATCTCTCCCAATTTTAATTTTGTATTTCTGGGAACACAGCACTCCTTGGTTTGATGGCATGTTCACCCACTCCATAACAACTGCACAGACATACTCAGATAATGGATTCCTGAAGCCAACTTATTCTTCCATTTCAAAGTTATTGAGAAAATTCATGAAAGGAAACTGATGCACTCCTGTGGTACCCTGGGTCTGGCAATCTATATTGTTGAGTCTGTATTTGCAATGTTACGGATTATATTTTCCTCTAACATTTTGTCTGCATCTTCCATGTTTTCACACATCACTAGTTCCTGAAGAACTGGGAGTGACTTTGCTTTCAGAGCATTTTCTAGAAGGGTACTGGTTTCCCGGTATTAAAGATCAGTCTTTTGGTCATGTCTTCACTGTGTTTTAAATAGAATTTGCAACCTTCTTGTTCCCACTTCACAAAAAGCTGTGTTTCTTCTGTCACAACTGTTTTGTCTCACATGTATATAACCTGAATTCATTCATGAATGTAGGAATCTATTTTCCTTACGATCTCAGATGACAAGTCCAGCACCTCTGTTAAGTTCCGAGAGTTGAATTGGTCATTGGGAATACCTGGTGAAGTATGGTAGCGTGGATACTGGGTTTTCTTGGCATCCACGCCCAGCTGTTTCAACGTGTGCACCATGCTAGGCAAAGTGTTCAGTTTGGGACTGACTCGCGACAGTTTCCGGGCAAGGCTGGTAATGGTTTGGTCGGTGGGATGATGGCCAGTGTTCTTGTACTCTGCTCCAAAAAGGGATTTCTCCACAGCTTGGTGCACTTTGAATAAACACCACTCTGTGGATGTTCCCCCAGTGTCATTGTAGGCTGCAGCGAGGTCACACTTTGCCTGCCTCTGCCAACGCTGAGCTTCCTCTGGGTTTGGTCTTCTACCCTCATGGAATGTCCAGAAGTTGTGTTCTCTGGAAGAATAGCGTTGGCTAAATCCCTCCCGTCCCCTCCGATGCCGAGAGGCTTCCTGGTCCCACTCCCGGAAGAAGTCTCTGAAGGCTGAACTCCATTGAGAGTCTCCTTGACCAGGTCTGGAATGGTTGTGTGTCCCCCTTCCCCCCCTTTCTAGTTCCTCAATCCTCTTTTGCAAATATTTGCAGGCTTCAGTGGCAAGGTCAAGGCAATCTGGGTTTTTGTCTGGATGCCACCTGAGATACAGACGTCGGATACCTTTACGCCTCTCCTCCTCTGGCAGTGTCCAGATCTCCTGAAGGAATTTGTCAATTTCACTTTGCACCTCCTCCATGGACTGTGGTAGGACAGGTGGTGGGTCAGACTGCCCTGAACCCTGTGACGGAACAGGAGACATGCAGCTCCCACCAGTTGAGGAAGACCTTTTTCCCCTTTTGAACTGATACAGATCAAGAGCGCTTACTTCAATTATCTCTTGTTCCCCAATTTTAATTTTGTATTTCTGGGAGCACGGCCCACCTTGGTTTGATGGGACGTTCACCCGCTCCATAACAACTGCATAGACATACTCAGATGATGGATTCCTGAACCCAACGTATTCTTCCATTTCAAAGTTATTGAGAAAATTCATGTCAAGGACATCGATCCACTCCTCAGGAATGAGAGTCCCGGGGTCTGGCAATCTACTTTGTCCATAGTCTGTATTTGCAATGTTACGGATTTTATTTTTCTCTAATAATCTCTGTACATCTTCCATGTTTTCACACATCAGCAGTTCCTCAAGAACTGAGAGTGACTTTGCATTCAGAGATTTTTTTAAAAGGGCATTGATTTCATTGGCTAGACCTTTCGCAACACTGATCATTACTTTTGGGCTCATGTCATCGCTGTGTTTTAGATAAAATGTGCAACTCTCTTGTTCCCACTTCACATAAATCTGTGTTTCATCTGTTGTGTTGTCTAATGGCTCTTGATTCAGAAGAATGATTGTTTCAAGGTACTCACAGCAGATTAACTTCATTCTTTGGAAGTTCTGACACATGGCATCAACATCACTTTGAGATAAGGAACCACTGCTCTGTTCCCTTAGGAGGCAGACAAGGCCATGTTTAAAGGAGCCAGAAGTCAATCGGTTCTTGAACCAACCACTGAATTCACAGCATTCCCCATATTCACAAGGATGCATGCTGGATTCCACTAAAGCCTGGGTAGTAACTTCGGACAACATTTTTGGACGAACACTGTTGGGTAACCGCTGTAGCAGTTTCGGAAATGCAAAGGCATCATACCAATGATTTTGAACCTCGGATTTCTGAACTCTTCCAAGCAGTTTTAGTTTCTTTTTTACAGAATGCTCAAACCTGCTAACCGAGAAATAAGTGTCATTAAAATAAAGACAACTTGATTCATACAATCTACCATCTGTTGCTGGAAGATAAAGTGGCTGAGCAATCTCCAGTGAGCTTTCTTTTACAGTCTCGATAAGGTGGAAAAGCTGTTGAACAGTCCATCTGCATGTTTCTTTCTGGTTTGGATTCATTTCTTTTTTGCCGATGCAGTCCCGATAAATATCCTGGAGAATAGTGCTGTACTGCTGGGTAGATGCTCTATCTCTGACACCTATCTTCTTAAAGAATTCTTCATATTTAACAAGATCTGGAGGTAGTTTGAATAAATAGGGTCTGAACTTGGTGTGATTATGAAGTATCATAACTGTTTGTTTGGGCTTTACAAGTTCAGCATCTTTTTCAACCAGTACCACAGGGAGATCAATCAGAGGTTGGGCATTGAAATTCACAGCCTGGAGAAATCCATAGGACTGACGAAAAACTTTAGCTCTGGTTTTAAAGTTTTCAGTGGTACTGCATGCAGCTTGGCAGATGTTCTTCAGGTTTTCAATTACATGCTGTGGGTAAGGCTGATCAAGTGCTCCTGCCTCCTTTAAAATATTTATTTCCTTCGAAACACATTTTCCTGAAGGCAATATTGGCACTGAGGTCCAAATCAGAAATTGGTTGAGTGGGTCTTTCTCAATGAGAGAACCTTTAATTGCCACAAATTCCCTCTTTCCAGCAAAAGGCTGGTGATACTCACAGAGGTCTTGCTGAATTTCAAGTGGAACAACAAATTTTATGGTCGATATTCTTTTCAAAATATCTGAGTTTGTGTTGTCTCTATTTAAAAGGCTTTCAAATAAACATTCAGATTTTTGTTTCAGCCTCTTCAGGGACATATTCCCTTTGGTGTCAGACTCAATTATGTGTGCAAACTCAATCATTTCATCATCTGACACAACATGTTTTAGTCCTAGTTCCTTCAACAGTTTTTTTACGGAAGTCCTGAAAATTGTCTGTTCACATCCAAAGATTTTCCAAAACTCATCTGGAACAAACCGCTCTTTTGGGAGCATGACCTGATAAAGCTTTTGCTTATCATCATAGAAGTATGAGGCCATCTGAAGATTTCCAAAGACATCCCTGATGAATCGGACACATTTCATTGTGGAGATAATTATATCTTTGTAATCATCAAAGTCTGGATATCGTCTTATTTCCAGAAGCATCTGGAATGCATTGAGAATCAGGGTATCATTGAGTGTGCACACAGAGGGTAGGATGAACTTTACATAGTACCCTAGATCATCCAGGACTGTGATGTCCAATTTTTTTGACAGCAATAAATTCACAGTACTGTTTTTGAGAAAAAGTGTGTTCTTGTCAATGGCGTACAAATCTGGAAAGCTTTGTTTTAAGTGTGTATTCAAGATGAACACATTCCTATGCCCATCAATACATTGCCGCCTCCCTTGTATAGTTTCAAACAGTGGAAGTGACCTGAGCTTTCTTTTGTAGTCTTGAGTATTTTGTCTAGAGCATAGTCCTGCCTGAAAGAAGTGTAGAAGATCATCCAAGTCTGTATCAGCAATCCGTTTAAACAGAGTCTGCTGCGACAGACAGAGTTGCTCTAGAACAGCACTGCTGTCATTTGGATCTAACAGTTCTGGAGTAACATGCTGTGAAAGCTCAATATTTGAGAAAACACATGAGTCTAAAGTCATGAATCCAAGTTTGCACAGTATTTCATGCACCACTGATTTTGAATTGGAGACAACATTGCAAAGTGTCCCCATTGTTTTCAGAAAACGTTTGCCATTTTGACTTGAGCATATTACTGGAACAACTGGAGAATCACTAAACAGTTCCTTGATGTCAAGAAAGGCCTGGTTGTCCTTACTGTCTTTCACCTCAGCTGATTTAATTTGATCCTTAAAGAAATCCCAAAGCTGCTGGAGCCATGTGCTCACTATCTTTCCTGGAACATACAGCTTGCATTCCGGATCAACTTTACAGTTCTGAAGGAGGCCCTCAAGAATGGGTTTCAGATACATTGCTGAGGTAGGGATGGTCATTGCCTTGAGAAAGTTACCTTGCTGAAGAGCACCAATGTGCATTCCATTGACTTCATAATCAGCAAAGTCTGCCTTGTGTCCTTGAAACAGTTCACAGAATTCTGTAAAGAGCCTTGGGGAGTCAGTATGAAAATACCTCAGCATCTGATCTTGAGTAAGGAGAAGAGGCAGACCACACATGGTGTTGCAGTTGTTCTTATCAATGTCCTTCAAGCAGTAATTCAGAAGCTTTTTACATCTGCGTTTGTCTTTGATCAAAGTACGGCTAATAGGCAGGGGTAAATCATTTTCTGTCATTGCTGGATCATTCAACGGTTTCCTCTTCAGGAAGTTTATTACTGTCATTGGACTGACTGACCTTACTTTGACATGTGCTCTGTTGAAACTGGCATATATTTTAATCATTCGATATGAGAATGGGACTAGATTCATACCAATGTCTTCTAAGGTATTAACAAAGCTCTCTGAGAATGTGTCCATACCGAGATGCAGCAAAATGGAATTTGAACTGTCACTGTGGTTCAGAATGAAATGAGGTGCATCGGTTGGTTCTCCTTTGTTGACACTAGTCCAGGTGACAGTGTACATTTTTTTGGACTTCTGATTTGAACTGCTTAGAATGGGAATTACACAGAGATCCCTTTCATTGATTGACTTGAACACTGCATCGACCATTCCGTGCCACTCATGTCCGACGCGGTCTGTAACTTCAGGAAAAAAGCTTAGAAAAAAGTAATCCAAGCGTTGCTGCAGGCAATTTAGAGAAGACGTGATTTTCTTACCGGAGGCACACATGTTGTTTAAAAGGTCAGCATACAAGGGGGCAATGATGTCTAACTTCAGGGATTCATTCCAATTGGACTTACTGCTCTTACCATCTTCTTTCCACAGGTCCCTTCTGGAAGAGTCCACCTCAAAGTTTCCATTGATGTGCACTGGAAGTCCAGTGCTACTTGGTAAAGGGAGGGAACAGAAGACCCTACCAGTAAACGGCTGTAAAGTTTCTGATTTCAAACAAGCTGCCACAGCAGCCTGAGGAACTCTTCGGCTAGACTGCTCATCAGTGTTTTCATTCATGAAGCCAAACTGCTCTGCCACAATCCACTCACTGTGCTTTTTGATGGATGACGAAATATCCATTTTGTAGATGGTTTGCAGTGATTCAATTGGCCCACCTGAATCTAGTGACTTTTGAATATGATTTTGAAAATGAACTTTCTTCACATCACATTCTCTGGAGAGCTTTATCTCTGCTGAGATTGTGGTTTTGATCTGGCCATCAAGTGTCATTTCATGAAACTGTATTTTCCTAATGTGCCTCAAAAAGAGGATCAGTCCTTCAGGATCTTCCTTCAATGCACTTGAAAGTTCTTCTATATCCAAATCGTCTATTGTGTTTTTTGATATCTGTGACATTTCAGCCATTTTTTCTGTCCTTAGTGGTAACCTAAGCATAGTCCCTTCCTCAAGTTTGAAATTTGAGGGAAGGAATGTGTCATACACATCACTGAAAGAGTCTTTGAATTCCTTTTCTAGTGAATACATACAACCTGGTAATAGCTCGGTTCCATGTTGTATATATTGCAGATTTGGGTCAGATATGCAGAGCCATTTGCCTCCTGTCAGAATTGAAGGACAGTCAGTCAGATGGTAAACTGAGTTAAACCCCAGTCCATACTTTCCAGTTTTTCCTTGCACCCCATGTTTTCCACCTTCACCTAGTCGTTGAATTCCCTCCAGATCTGCATCTGAAAACACCTTGTTGTTGTACACACACAACGCTGGACCTTGCAGTGGATTCCATGTATCACCAAAGGTTTTTTTGGTGTTGTGCTTCCTTTTGTCCCAAACAAAGTGAATCTCTGTGGCCTGAGCATCATCAGCATTTTGTATGAGCTCTTTCAGAATATCCTTCTTCGATGGGTAAGCTTGTATGATGTTCTTAATCCGGACTGTCAGTTTCTCATGTTGTCCAAACTCTTTGACCATGGGTGAAAAGCCTGCAACACGGTGATTTTGCAGAGTGTTGTGTCTTGTTGTTTTAACCCCAAAGTGAAGTACAATACTCCGAGGAAGTAATTCATGACACAAAGTGACATCTTTTGAGACTGGCATCCAAGGGCTGTCATTGTAGCAGAGCTTGTGTGAGGGACATAACACACCATTTTGATCAGGCAAGAGACAGTCTTGTGGTTTATTATCTTCTGCTTCATACAATCTCTTTGCAATTCTGAGACTGAGGTTAAGATCACACTTGGAAAGTGGTCTGCAGTGATATTTAGTACTCAATTCCTGAAGAACCCCCAATAACTGATCTGAAGTGAAATACTCCTGAAGCCCAACACATTGCCAAAGGTTTCTGAATTTAGAGAAGACATCTGGAAGGTAGTAGAGGTATGGTTTAGCTTCAAAGCTTTCTGTCCTAGCCACAGATTTCACATTCACAAATTTGCCCTCAATTAGGACAAATGGAAATGATTGAGCCATCTCAAAAATGACCCCTGACTGAGTCTGTTCCTTTGTCAATTCATCCAAGTAGCCATAGCATTCATAAGCAATGTTGGAATGCATATCTCCATCCAATGCATTGAAATGTAGCTGTGCATTCTCTAGCTGCTGAAGCACTGTCAGGAGGGGTGGATTTTCAAGAACCCCCAATTTACAGAGGACTGGGACATGGTGTGATTCCAGAACTGCTTGGTCTACTGTAGTTTGTGTCATGTTTACCAGATATCGACAACTGGAACTGTACACTTCAGTGGGCTTTGCAAGTGGACTACCAGTACTTTTGTCATGCTCAGGGGTTTTTGGTGGACAGGCTGGAATGAAGGCAGTGTTTCTCAGTGAATTCCAATGAGGAGAAGTCTCATCATTTAAGTGTTCTCTTGTTAGATCCAAGATTCGCCTAACACGCTTGTATGCTTCCTTTGCATTTGTTTGCCAAATCCTGCTAATAGTTTCTGCTCTCTCTTTGATGTCCTCCAGTGAAAGAAAATCACTCAACATTCCAAGTTCTGACAACCGCTGGATTCGTTTTGGAGTGCAAAAATCCTCAGCTGTTCCTTCAAGAAAGCGTCCTTCTTCTGGATCATACAGACAGGCTACTTTTCCTGAAGGGTTCACAAGCCTCCTAATGAACTGAAGCTCTTCACAACCAATGGCTGGGATGCAAGGGTGGCTTTTCAGGAGGTCATCTATTGCTTTGTCATTCATGTCAATGGCATGCAGTACAAGAGCATCCCTGCTCCGAGGATCCATGGAACTCAGGTTGCTAAATACTATGTCTTTATAGAATTCAGCCCAGTCCAATGTCCTTGCCGCAACAATTTTGCTAAAGCCTGTCTGGCTGAAGTTATATCTCACCCAATCTGGAAGGGGAATAGCGAGGTAAGGTTTCCCTTGATTTGCCATGAACTCTTTCATTGCAATCTTTCCCACTTTCTTGTTCTGTTCTATATTTTGGTGTAAAAATCTGGCCTTCTCAATAGAGCACCAGCTTTTCCCATCACTGAAGAGTTCAGGAGCCTTGCCAGAAACATTGTGAGCAATGGCAGAGTAAAAAGCAACAGTGAGAGATTGAAAAGATGTGCTCACTTTCTTTTTGTCAGGCCAGAACATGTAGTAATGGTACCCCTGGAGTTCTCCCTTTTTTGACATTTCCTTCAACACAGAAAGTGTGAAAATGTACGACCCTGTGACCGCATCTTGAAGCAAAGCCTTGTTCCATTCATGTTTCACTCCAGTATCCCAAAGGCCCTTCCTGTTAGACGTCACAGCAAAGAATCCATTGATATGAACTGGAAGACCAGACTGAATCGAGAGTGGGAGGAAACAGAACACCTGGCCAACTGAATCATGCTTTTCAGCTAACCAGTTTCCCCCTTTTGGATCTTTTTGAAGAGGCACGGCAATGCTTCCGACTGGCAAAGGAAACCTCTGTTTACTTTCTTTCTGGAACATGTCTAATGATGTTTGCATTCCAAAGCAGGAATTCACAAGCCAGTAGCTGACATCAGATACATTCTGGTAGTTTGTTGTCACTTCAATGATGTTTGCAGAGAGGCCGTCAGTGACATGTTAAAATTTTGCATCAATTTTCAACAAAACTTTTAAAGAATCACTCTGCCTTGTTTTCAGAGGAGTGTCATCTGGGACACGCATCGTGCACACAACTTTTCTGGTGACTGTGAAGAGAGTGTTTACTTGTTCAGCACATGGGGGAGTACTAGAATTTTCAGGTAGAATCTCAAGAGACACTTTGCTTATGTTTCTCAAAAACAGCATAATTTCCCCTGAATTATGAGTCAAATGTTGTTCAAAAGCACCAATATCATCTCCTTCAAAAACCTTGTCGCTGACCTCTGATGACAGAGCCTCTTTCTGTGTCCGGAAAGGCAATTTAATGAGTGTTCCCTTGAAGAATTTGTGAGCACTGTCTCTTGATAAATCACAGTCAAAGATCCCTTGATAGGGCTTGAACTGTCCAGGAAAGCTGTGAAAAAGACGTTCCTGGAATAAGTCGAGTTTGATCCCAGGACATGCTTTACTTTCTATATGCTTCTTCAGATGAGTCACATTTGGATCGAGTATCAGGAGATTCTTACCACTGAGGACAGAGGGAATATCCGTCACGTGATAAACAGAATTGAAACCAAGCCCAAACTTCCCAATTTTTTCTACTTTTGTTTCTTTGGAAGCAGATCCAACTTTGGTAATGTTTACCCAATCTTCTTCTGTGAAAAGTTTATCATTGTATGCCCAGAGACAAGGACCCTGGCAGAGAGACATATCTTGGTCTATAAGGCTGTTAGGGGGATTTTTGTGCTTTCTGAAATCGAGCATGAATTTACATGTGGTTGCGCGAGCATCTTCTGCATTCTGTATAAGCTCTTTGAAGAGGTCCTTTTCCTCATCATACTCTTTCAGTATGTTTTTGATCCTTAGGGTTATTGGTTCTGTCTGGCCACATTGCTCTATGCCAATGAATTCTGGGTTTAGGATTCGAGTGCTGAGGGAGGGAATTTTCAACCAGTCAACTGTAGCTCCTGGTATCTCTCCATGTATTACATAGAACTCCTCCTCGTCTTTCCTGAGGTCTTCCAAACCATCCCTGGAGATGTCACAAAACACAGTGGAAGATAATTTCTGCAGGTTAAATAGTCCATTTTCTACCATGACTGGTATGGGGAGATTGTCCTTAATGCTTTTCTGCCCTTTCCTCATCCAGTTCAGAATGGCAATGGCTACTTTCAGTTCAGACTGAGTTCCATAAGATGGCAATTTTCTGTCAATGTGTTGTTTCATGCTATGCAGCATCCCCTCAATTTCTTCATCTGACACTGATGCTCTCACTCCAAACTCAGTTAGCAAGTCTCTGTACGCCAGAAATTCTTCTGGTACCTTTTTGATATAGGAGCTAAGATCTAATCCTGGTGGAGAGTTCAATACTACATCACAAGGAGGCACAAATTGATTGTGAATCCAGAGCCAAGGTACATTTTTCTTATTCACTGTGCCTCTGAATTGAGCAATGTTATCTTGCATGAATTTGTAAATGCTGTGCAACTTCACTTTGAAGTTTAAATCGATATCTGGATTGTGCATTCCAGATACGCTTGCTTTCAGAGCAGAAAGATTATCAAACACTTTCTCAGGCGGAGGTGAGCTTAGCAGACCAAGCTTTTCACTAACCTTCTCATTCAGTTTCTCAGTAAGAGGCATGACATGACTCACAATATTGAAGTACTTTGAGTGCCGTACCTCCTTTGGCTTGAACATTCTTGGCTTTTTGTTTATACTTTGGTGTCCATTCACAGCATCTGGAATGTTGCAAGGAATCCACTGGGTTCCCAGTAGCTCACTAAGCTGTTGAACCGAGAACTTTGAAAGCACGTGGGTGTCATTCAAAAGTTTCATCAGGGCCTCTGCTTTTTCTGAAGCCTTTTGCAGAGACTGCACCTGCAACCTTGCAATGTGCTTGGCCACATGAAGGGCATCATTAGCAGTGATGGTATTTTCATCTGTCTTCATCCCAAGATGTCTCAAAGTGTCCAACATCTGGGGATTACTTCTTAAGGCCGTGGGAGGAAAGAATTCCGGCTCAAACAGGGCTTTGAATGTTTTGTTGTTAGGATCAAATAAATCTGATGCTTTTTTGAGATCTCCTGTTTTCAAGTCAATGAAGCTCAAATGTTTACATTTTTCATACAATGCCTGGTCCTGTGCAAAAAGGACTCTACCATGTTGTAATATCCAGGTCATTATTTGATCTGACTCTTTCCTTTTGTATAGTCTCTTCTCAATTCCATTGACCAAAAGTGTGGCTGCCTGAGCTGCATTAAGGAGGTCAGTCTTGAGCAATGTAAGGAGCCTACGGTCTGCTTCGTTTGCACACTGCACAACTACATCAGACATAAGAAGAGTTTCTGGGAACAATAGAACTGAATTCAGAACAACTGCCTGCTTTGACTTAACAGAAATGTATTGTCCAGTTTTGGATTTTAGAGAAGCCATTGAACGGAATAGGGGCAACTCCGAGAGAAGGCCTTTCTCTGCTGGTGTGAGAGAATCCAGTGAAGAGAGACACAATTTCAATTCTTCCTTTTCCATGGGTGAAGCAGACTCAATTCCATGGATGACTTGATGCTTCTCCAAGTTCAGGAACAGTTGTAGTATGTTCCTTGGGGAGGGAGTTAATACATAGGTCTTAAGATCCCTATGATCAGGAAAGGTGTCTCTCTGTATGATGGTACCACCCACTTTTCTCACCACCTTTGCAATTTGTTCCGATAAGCTGTCCTGATCGCTTTTATGAAACACTAGAGTCGTGTTCTGTTGCAGCTTTACAAGAATTACAGAACTGGTGGAATCCAACAGAGGTTGAAGAGGGATTAATGGCATGCCAACAAAGCTGCTTAGCTCTCTCCAATTTGTGTTGAGATATTTCCAGAAATCTTTTAGCCACTGCATAGGAGGGTGTTGACCATTTCCCACCTGCCAAGTCACATGACCTTGTGTCTTCTTCCAGTCTTCAGGAAGACTTTTTATGGCATATTTAGCCACCATTTCTGAATCCATCTCGATAATTTTATTGTATGTACCTGCAAGGTAATGCAAACAATTTAAATGTATTTAAATGTATATATTTATTTTTAAATTATTTAAATTTAAATTGTACTCCAATGACAGTTGCACTTGTCTCTAATATAATATACCTTCTTTTTATGGGATTTTCTGTCCTCCATTTTCAGCAAACTGATAACATTTAACCAATACTAAACCAAAAAAGATATTATCATTCAGTCTCACATCCAGGTGAGTCACTGTAAAAGTGTCACTGTAAAATTTGAATGTAAAAATAGCTATGGAATGCTATACCTAGAGGTGGTTCTGTGTGTGTGTTTTAAAAAGAAGATTTTTGGGAAACATTAAACTTATCCTTTAAAGATATAATTATGATAACATACAGTGGGATCCAGAATTACTGGCACTCTTGATAAATATTCATGAAAATACTGTTTCAATGGAATCAACCAAATTCTTACATTTTTCATTTTTCACATTTTTGTCATTTGGCAGACGCTTTTAATCTAAAGCGACTTATAAGTGCATAGGTTCTTCCAAAAGTCAAAGCATCACATCCATTACTAGGAAAATACACATGGAATGCTGGTCTAAACATATAGTCGTCATCATATTATACATATTATATTATTATTATTATTTTTTATTTTTATTTTTTTGGGTTAGACAAGGTTTCAAACAACTTTAATACCTTTGGTAAAGATGGGCCCTCATCTTCAGTTCAGACCATACATTTTTGATGGGATCTCAGTCAGGAGACTGAGATGGCCATTGCAGAACATGGTTGTTTTCACTTAACCATTTCTGTGGGGATTTTGATTATATGTTTGGAGTCATTGTCCTGCTGACCAATCTACCTACAACCATGCCAAAAATGTCCATGTTCTTGATCTTAAATAGTGCCACGGACAACTGCCAGCAAAGCATCTACAAAACCTCAATGGTCCACCTTCATATTTGTCAGCAGGTATAAGGTGCTTCTCCTTCTTTGGATTTCTCCTTTTGCTGCCAAACATGTTGAGTATGGCCAAACCTTTCTCATCTGACCATAGGACTCTCATCCAGTCAAAAATTATGTTTTGCTTGGTTTTGTTTATTATGGTCAGTAAGGGCTGTCTTTGTGCCACCCTTCCAAATAGTTTGTTGGTATGGAGATACCATTTTAAAATTGTTATCATTTTTACACCTATGGTTTTCAGAAAAGAATTTATGGCTTAAAAACATTGAAGATTGATGAGAGTAAGTGTATTGAAATAAAAGTATATACACTCAGTGAGCACTTTATTAGGTATTTTTTAGACTTCTTTTTCTGCTGCTTTATTCTGCTGTTGTAGCCTCTCCACTTAGAGGCTTGACACATTGTGCGTTCAGATATGCTCTTCTGCATGCCACTGTTGTAATGCGAGGTTATTTGCATTACTGTCACCTTCCTGTCAGCTTTGATCAGTCTGGCCCTTCTCTCTGACCTCTCTCATTAATAGCGCATTTCTGCCCAAAGAACTGCCGCTCACTGGATGTTTTTTTGTTTTTCGCACCATTCACTGCAAACTCTATAGACAGCTCCAAGGGATCAGCATTTCCAGAGATTCTCAAACCACCCAGTGTGGCACCAACAATCATTCCACTGTCAAAGCCACTTGGATCACATTTCTTCCCCATTCTGAAATTTGGTCTGAAAAACAACTGAACCTCTTGACCGTGTCTGCGTGACTTTATGCACTCAGTTGCTGCGACATGATTGGCTGATTAAATATTTGCATTAACAAGCAGGTGTGCAGGTCTACCTAATAAAGTGATCACTGAGTGTAGTTTCCCCATGTGTTTGAAAATAATATATGGATTAAAATCTGTTGTTTATTAAAGGCAGCTTTTTTTCTTCATTTGTATTTAGGGTGGCAGTAATTCTGGAGCCCACTGTACCATTACCAAACATGGTTTTCTGTATAAAGTGTTTCCCCTTATATTTTCAATGCACATTACCATATGCAAGTGTACTATGGAAAATAATCAAAGCGTATGTGATTACCATCGGCAAGATGTTAACTACCAATGCAAATAATATTCAAATTGCCTTCTTTGAAAATAAAGGTATGGAGGACAATGTCTCATTTTTCTTTTTACAGTAATTTCACTTACTGAGAACAAAATAAAACCAGGACCCTGATTTGGGTCAAATCAAGACCGTGACCCAAATCTTGAACTAGTGTCATTCTTTTTATATCACTTCTAAACATGGCACCAACATTGCCCAAATTTGTTTGTCTACTCCAATAATGTAGGCCAATTCATTTGTGTCCAAATTGATAGAATGGTATCTGTTCCGTATGAAATGTAATTGTGATGAAGATGGTGCTTTCTTACTTGTTGCTGCCAGTTTCCTCAGGTGGATCAGAGTGTTACTTCGGAGATCTCTGGGTAAGAATACTTCTTTCATGCCTGGAAGCAACTCACTGCAGGAAAGCATTACAACAAAAATGAATTGTAAAATATTTATTAGTTTTTTATTGTATGTTTATATACGAAGGGCAGAATATTTTTAAATATATGCACAATTTTACTTCAATTTAGTTTAAATGCACCACAATCATTTTAAAAAAATACAAACTTAATTATGTTAGTCAGATCATATTTTGGTTGGTACAAATTATTTTACATTTTTAATTATTAATTTCCTCTCCGAGAGCAAATGTAAGTTATTTTATTCAGGAACCTTGCTTTTATATTGGCAATAAAGGCCAAGAATTTAAACAAGATAAAATACACCAGATTGTTGGGTTGACGTCTCTGCAGAACTTACTGTGGGAACTGCTCATTGTCGATGAAGGCCAGATTGTGATCTTCATTTGTGAATGTCTTGAAGGTCCCATTGCTAAGAGGTAGAAGCTGCAGCTCCCAGAGCTCACGGTATTTTCCATCACTGAGCATGTACTCCAAAATCAAGAGCTTGTCCTCCCTGGAGAGATTTAAATTTCCATTTTTGCGGAAGACATTTCGAACAAAATCAGGGGTTGTTCTTCTTAAGGTTTCGGGACTTTCAACAGTAGTCTGGATGTCTCTTGATACATGACTGGGAATGGACACCAGTTTTTCCCCCAGTGCTATCAAAACACTCGACACCGCATTCTTCATCTGCGGCTCCATGCTGTCATCAGGCAAGAACACAGCTTCTGACAGCGTCACCCATTCATCTGCATCCACAGCCAGAGAAAAGACAGATTCATTCAGCAGGAGAAATTGCTGCAGCATTTCCATAGCAACACCATGCCATCTCTCCTTGTGTTTCATTTGGTCAAGGTCAGGCCAAAGACAGTACACGGAGGAGGAAGGAAAGTCGTAGACTTGGGAAAAGCGAATGGCGTCCAGGATGATCATGTGGTATGCACAAGGGAAAACCTCCTTAATGAGCAACTCATTCCAGACAGCAGCTTCATCAAATCTCTGGTCCTCCTCCCGCCATTTGATGTGCCTCCTGTTGTCTGTGAGGCCGAAGCAGGCATTAACATGGACGGGGAGCCCAGTGCTGTTGGTTTCATTATTTGGAAGGGGCAGAAAGCAGCTCAATCTTCCATCAGTCAGAGACCTCTCCTGGTCTAATGGGAATGCCAGGTCAACTTGGGGTCGAAAGCTTTGTTTCTTGGCTAGCGCGTCCAGTTCTGGCACCTGCCCTTCTTTCATACAGCATGTTGTTATAAGCCACTGAACGTCTGTTTTGCCTTTGCTTGGACAGTCGGAGGATATGTTTTTTAAATGTGTGAAGCCCTCCACAGTCAGCATTTCTCTTGAATGAAAAGATTAATTAACCGTAAGGCTTGATGCGGATGCTTTATGCCTGACATTGACTGAGCCATTTGTACTGATATGAATTAAGGAGACTGATGAAACCTTTCTCAGGAAAAGCAGGCTCATGTCTGCATCAGCAATGAAGCTGTTAAAGAGCTGAACCACTCTGTCAGAATCATATATGTTGTCTGAAATCTCAGATGGCTCATTACGTAAAGGAAAGCGAAAGAGGGTTCCGCTGAACTTTTTGCCTTCGCCAACGGCATCTTCCCAACATTGGTCACTGACATGTCCGAGCACGTCTCGAAACGGCTGGACCTGATCGCTCAGCCTCAGCAGTGCTTCCCTGTCTTCCTCATCATCAAGAGACCAGCGCATGCCTCCCTCTCGCTCTCCAAATATCGTCTCCTGTGGGTCCAGCATGCCAAGGTATTTGCCACTGAATATGCATGGTAAATCTAGAAATGAAGAGTATTTATTATTTATTTAGCAGGAACCATTCACAATTCAAAAACCATTGCACCAGAGTTAGCTTCAAGCTAATTTACATCTGCAGTCCTTGGGCAAGTACAATACAAAAATAACACAATATTGCATTAATGGCATTTCGCAGTCGCTCTTATCCGGAGTGACATACAGTTGATTAGACTAAGCAGGAGTCCTCCCCTGGAGCAATGCAGGGTTAAGGGGATTGAACCACTGACCCAGTCATGTACCTTAACCATTACGCTACAGGCCTCCCTATAAAATGCTGTAAATAACAATTACAATCGGAAAAATTAAGAATGAAAAAGAGATCATCATAACAAAGGTAACTACTAGAGAGGACATTATTGTGTCAAAACGTTTAAATTGGCAGATTCTCCGATATTAGTGGGTAGTAAGTTCCATTTTCTGATTGCTTTAATGGAAAAGGCGAACGGTTGTCTTTTTCAATGCGGTGACAGTCTCCTCTCTAGTCTGACTATGGGGGTGAGCAAACATTCTTTAAAAGGGGGTGGTGCGATATCATGAATAATTCTACACATACAGTCAGCCAGGCCATACATATTTCGACATTGACAATGTTATTTTAGCTGTCTACCACAGGATATGGGAGTTGGATGTATAATGAATATGAGCTCAAAGTGCAGATTTTAGCTTTAATTTGAGGATATTTACATCTAAATCGGTGAACGGTGTAGGAATTACAGCCGTTTCTATACATCGTCTCCCCAATTTTAGGGGCTCAAAGATTATTGAAAATAATTAACATAATCATAGATTAAATTGTCATTTTTTGATACTTGGTTGCATATCCTTAGCATGCCATGGACTTCCTGATGTCCGTGACCTATCAATATCATCAGAGTCTGGATATCATATTTTCAGGTTATCCTACAAGCGATACTAAAACTCTTTGCATTTTAATGGATCTCAATGGGAATTTGGGGGTGGGACTAGATTCAGCTGTAAATTACGCCGATAAAGTTTAGAACACATTTCTTGGCTGAATGACTTTCAGTCATCAAGGGTCCAAGGTATCAAATGAGCCTCAAACCATCATGCTGTTGTCAGATAGGCAGCAGATATGGATGGATCACTTCAAGGGTTGTTTCTCCTGAATAATTGTCCTACTGAACCTGAAGGATATAGATGTAAATACCCTCAAATTAAAGATTAAAGTCTGCACTTTGAGCTCATATTGATTCATTATTTACTCCCAACTCCAATAAGAGGAATGACAGACATCTCCACAGCCCCCATCCCTCCAATCTCACCTGGTGTGGCAGAAAGGCCAGAGCAGCATGTGATGTTTAACATACACATAACAACAGTCACAGTTGTTCAAACAGTAGATGGAATAATTAGCCATTTGTGCAAATCACCTGTAACATGATAGATGGAGTTGAATCCGATTCCAAACCGGCCCACTTTGTTTGGATCGTTGCGTTTCACGCTCCTCCCTGTGGTCTGTATGCCTTCCCAGTCTTCCTCCGCTGCCTACAACGATGAACTCTGCATCGTTGTAGGCATAGAGGGCAGGACCTGCTCAAAAACAACCATAACAATCAGAATGAATGCCAATTAGCTGTCAGTAATTGTATGCAGCTCAAACACAGCTTACAGAGATACAGACTGCTCCTCACTGAATAGGATAACATGATCTAAAACAGTCCCTGTATCTGGGTGTTACTAATAGTTTGTTCGATCATTAACCAGTTTTTATGGTGTTATGTTAGATGACATGAGCAACCAATCGCCATAACAATATTCCCATGACTTACATCAGGAAAATGTTTTCAAAGTGCACCCTCAGACTGTGGTTAGACTGTACATTTTATTTCAATTTGACATGATAAAGCACAATTACATGCCAATTATGTGCTTAACTACGTTTGATATGTAAAAGTGCCCCCTGGTGGGCATTACAGTGAAATGTGAAGGATTGGCCCGACGGGAGCATTCTATAACCCAGCTGAGAACACTAACCAGAGCCACTATACAGCAAGCAGAGGGGCAAAATGTAAGTCAGGGCAAATATCAGGGCCAAACAGGCAAAATGCACTGAAGCAATCAGACCAAAGGGCTAAGGTAGGAATCAGAGCCAAATAAAACAAAGCAATGGTCAAACACAAAATCCAATGAGAAAACAAATCATAAGGGGCTAGAAGGGAATCGAAAGTCCAACAAAATACGGTCAAGCCCAGAAATTCAACAAGGTAATCTCAAACCACAAATCTGCAAGTAAAGTTTGAACACCTGAGCTGGGTTTAATTGTACTCTTTATCCCTGACGGTTCCCTTCCCTTGCTTTAACGGGGGAATTCCAAAAACGCAACAACACCACTTTTGCAAATACAATACCCTGGTATTTCTCCAGGTCTTCAGTCCAAAGGGTCTTGGTTCCATAGGCTCTGTCATCATGGATGAAAACTGCCTTTGTAGCACCAGCATCATCAGCATTCTGTATCAGCTCCTGTTTATGACACAACAGTAATCTTCCTCATCATCAAAATGAGCATAATACATGAACAAGGTCTGATGCACAGTAGGGAACACTCATTGTATGAATATGAGTAATGAACACCTGGGGTGGGCGGGGGTGTGGGGGTGTATATGAATAAAACCGCACCTTCGGTATTTGACCTCCATCAGGATATCTGCGCAGAATATCTTTTAAATAGTCGATAAAAGGTGGAGATGTGGCACCAAAGGCATTTCTAGGGAAAAATAATTATAGAACATACAAAGTTAGAACTCCTCTGTACAGTGCCCAGAAAAAGTATTTGCCCCCCCCCCCATCCTGATTTCCTCTATTTATTGTTGAATATGTATGAATATGAATGTCATACTGAATGGTTTCAGACCTTTAGACAAATTGTAATACTAGCAAAAAGGGACCCTGAGCAAACACATTTTTTAAATTACCATTTCATTTATTTAATGAAAAAGTAATTTCCCACTGAAATTACTTGCCCTGCCGTCAGAAGCTTTATAGGAAGGAGTAGAAATGCTTCCTATAATTTCATATCAGTCTTTCAAATCACTGTATATGAATTTTATCCCACTCTTTCTTTGCAGAACTGAGCTAATTCAGACAAATGCGTACGTTTTGGAGAAAGAACTGCTCGTTTTATTTATTGCCATTACAAAATTATCTAATTTAAAGTTGATACTCAAACAATTTATATTTCATCCCATTATTAAGTTATAAAACTGCCTATCGAGCCCAGCCGAGTCAATGGAAAGGCCAAAGTCATGCAGTGTGTGCGCTTTGTCCACCCTTCCCCCCACTCGTCTCCTCCCCGCGAGAGGAGCAAGATCTACATCCGATGTCCACCTGGATTCATCATGCATCGAAATGGCACACTGACAGCACAGAAAGTATTGCCCGAGCAGTTTGTTTTCTAGAATTAGGCTACCAAAAATGATCACAGGAAACAATTCTAGACCTAATATACTTTTATTTGCGGTTAGTCAAATGAGAACCGAGAGTCAGACCTGGAGCAATCACGACAGACTTTATATTCGACTTTATACACCTAAAACACAAGGCATCTAAACGCAATTTGTTATCAGCCTTCAAAAATAGTTCCATTTCGTCAACTTACTTCCGTCTCCTCTTTTGTCTTGTCGACAAATCCATTCTTCTAAATGTGATCCTTATGGAAGAAAGTACTGTTATAATGAGGCGGTAATCGGTGGTTAAAATAGAACATTTACAACTTATACATTATATGTGCATATATTAATTGAACGTAGCCTATAGCTTAACATAAAAGTAACACTCAAGTGATGTTACGCTAAAATAAGCGAAATGAACAGGTGGCAGGTTAGTAATGTAACCCATTAGCCGGAGCATAGTAGATTAATCACATTACCTTCAAAATCTTTGCATGCTCCATTTGTTAATGTCATCTTATTAGTACTGAACCTACCATAAAAGTGAGCGTAGCATACGGTGTTACATTCCTTTTATGAAGGCACATCCCCTCCCACCGCCAAACCTTAAGTTTCTATTTACCAAGTTTAGTCAACACAATAAGCCATGAGTTTCGATTAACCCAATAAAATGATAATCGCTAAATTACAGAGGAAATGAAACTCAAAAGTGTCGCAAGCCGTGCCCGAGCAATAAAAACGTATACATGTTGTGGTGCCTCGGGGTGGATCCTGAGGTGCAGTGGGCGGGCGCAGCTGGAAACCAGACACAGGAGATAGCAGATATCAGAAAAAATTATTCTTTTTATTTTTTCTGTGTTTTTTTTTTTGGGGTATTGGGGATAGCGCCCCCCCTCAGGGCAAGGGTAGGGGAAAACTGGAGAAATAAAAGGGGCCGTTCAGGCAAAAATAAACTAAGGTTCTTCCCAGACTGGGGTATGCTCCAGGGCCTCCTCCCTCCTTCCCTCTTCAGCCACGTCCGGGCTGGGTGGGGGAAACACAAAGAGATAGGGTAAGTAGGACGGGTTTTTGTTTGGCTCACGTGTCCGGCGTCCGTTCCGGGTCTTTGGGGTTGCCGTTCGTAAAGGTGGGGTCTCCTTCAGGGTCAGTACAGCAGGGCATAGAAGGTCCTTCCTCTCTCTGCCTTTCTCCCTCTCACACGCTCAGGAAGGGTGCCGACTGACCCTGTTTGCAGCCTCGACCGCGCCTTACATACCATTCCCTGCTCGTTAGGAAACAGGCTGCAGCTGAGTCAGTACCTTTCCATTCTGCTCACTCATGTGCGCTGTCCGGGGTCCTGGACTGCAGGTAGAGGGATCTCTCTCCAAGGTGCTGATCTTCCCATCACCTCTACAGGAAGATATACTCCTTCCCAGACCTCTCCTAATGCGTGACGTCCGCGCGGTTGCTCTGCGCGGGTCCCTCCCGGGTTCTCCACCCACGTGGCACAACATGCAGGAGCAGGGGTGCCACATACTCCCCCCCTCAGCTCCACGCCCCAGGCGGGAGCGTCTGCCCCTAGGCCATCCTCTCTCCTGGATAGCGCATCAGCATTCTGGTGCAGCTTCCCAGCGCGATGTTCCACCTTGAACCGGTAAGGCTGCAACTCTAAAAACCAGCGGGTCACTCGGGCGTTGCTGTCCCGGTTAAGGTACATCCATTTTAGGGGAGCATGATCGGTCACCAACAAGAACTCACGGTCGAGTAGGTAATATCTTAATTTACCTACCGCCCATCTGATGGCGAGGCATTCCTTCTCGACCGTGGCGTAATTCCTTTCATGGCTGAGGAGTTTCCTGCTGATGTATGTCACTGGATGCTCCACCCCATCCTGGATCTGTGACAGGACTGCCCCCAGGCCCACTTCCGATGCGTCGGTCTGCAGCACGAAGGGTTTCTGAAAGTCGGGAGAGATTAGTACAGGTTCCTCACCCAGGGCGGCCCGTAAGTCCTGGAAGGCTGCAGTGGCGAGGGGGTTCCACTGGACCCGGTTGGGCTGCTCCTTTTTGGTGAGGTCATGTAGCGGGGCTGCTCGGGCTGCAAATTCTGGAATGAACTGCCGATAGTAACCCACCAGGCCCAGGAACATTCTCACCTGTTTCTTTGTGGCCGGTTGGGGCCAGGTGCCAATGCTGTCGACCTTGTTCGACTGGGGCTTCACCCGCCCCCTCCCGACAGTGTGGCCAAGATAGGCTGCTTCCTCCAATCCAAGCCGGCACTTCGTAGGGTTAGCCGTCAGCCCGGCCTCCCTCAGGGACATCAGCACAGCTTCGACTTTGTCGACATGGCTGTCCCAGTCGGTGCTGTGGATGACGATGTCATCCAGGTAGGCTGCTGCATACTTCTGGTGGGGCCGCAACACCTGGTCCATCAACCTCTGGAACGTGGCTGGGGCTCCATGCACGCCAAAGGGGAGTACTGTGTACTGGTAGAGGCCTGTGGGGGTCGCAAAGGCAGTCTTCTCCCTGGCACGGGGTGTTAGGGGAACTTGCCAATACCCTCGCGTCAGGTCGAGGGTGCTGATGAATCGGGCCGGTCCCAGCCGCTCAATGAGCTCGTCCACTCTCGGCATGGGGTACGCATCACACAGGGAGACATCGTTCAGCCGGCGGAAGTCATTACAGAACCGCCAGCTCCCATCCGGCTTGGGGACCAGCACCACGGGACTGGACCAGGCACTGCGGCTTTCCTCAATGACCCCGAGGTCGAGCATTTTCTTCACCTCCTCCTGTATGGCTTGTCGGCGAGCTTCTGGGATTCGGTAGGGTTGTAGCCTCACCGTCTTCCCAGGTTCAGTGCTGATGTCGTGGGCGATTAGGTGGGTGCGGCCGGGCATAGTCGAGAAGATGTCCCGGTTCCGGTCCACCAGCTCACGTAGTGCTTGCTTCTGGCGGGAGCTCAGCTGCTCTCCAATACTCACGTCAGGGGTTGTTGGGGCCCCACACTGGGCGGAGAGGACTGGGGTCGGAGCCGGGGGTGGCTCATGCCACCTCTTCATCAGGTTGATGTGGTAGATCTGGAGGCGGTGTCGCCGTCCCGGCTGTCTCACCCGGTAGTTCACAGGTCCTGTGCGCTCCACGACCTCGTACGGTCCATGCCATCGGGCCAGAAATTTACATTCACTGGTGGGGACTAGTATCATCACCTTGTCTCCTGGGGCGAATTCTCTCACCTGTGCTCCCCGGTTATACAGCCTGGCTTGCTCCCGTTGTACCCGTTCCATGTGGGCCCTCATCATGGGCCAGATCTGGGCCATCCGCCGGTCCATCTGCTCCACATGCTCGATCAGGCTGCGGGTTCGGGACGGTTGCTGTTCCCAGGCCTCCTTCGCTAGGTCTAGTAACCCCCGGGGTCGTCTTCCATATAGCAATTCAAAAGGGGCGAAACCGGTCGTGCTCTGGGGCACCTCTCTGACTGAAAAGAGGAGATAGGGTAAGAGCTGGTCCCAGTCCTTACCGTCAGTTTCAATCATCTTCCGCAGCATGGATTTGAGGGTTTGATTGAATCTCTCCACTAGCCCGTCGGTTTGGGGGTGGTAGACGGAGGTTCGCAGCTGGGTCACCTGTAGCAGCCGGCACATCTCTTTTAGGACCCCTGACATGAAGCACGATCCTTGGTCTGTCAGGAGTTCCTCCGCTATCCCGACCCTGCTAAAAAGCAGGAACAACTCCCTGGCGACCGCTTTTCCTGTCGCGGTCCGGAGCGGGACAGCTTCCGGGTAGCGGGTTGCGTAATCCAGGATCACAAGGATGTATCGATGTCCCCGGCTGGACTTCGGCAAGGGCCCCAGGATGTCCATCGCAATCCTCCTGAAGGGTACGTCAATGACCGGCAGGGGGATTAGTGGGTTTCGAAGGGTTACCTTAGGGCTGTGGAGTTGGCACACGGCGCAGTGTCGGCAGTAGTCCTCCACAGCCTTTTTCACCCCGGGCCAATAGAACCTCGCCAGGATCCTCTCGTAGGTCTTCTCCATCCCCAGATGGGCTCCCAGCAGGTGAGTGTGGCCTAAGTAGAGGACTCGGGGCACAAACGGTTGTGGGATGAGCAGCTGTTCGACTTCCTCCCCCTGTGGGTTACAGACTCGATAGAGCAGGTCATGTTTTACCCTGAAGAAGGGATAAGCTGGCGTACTCACCGCCCCTTGTGGTGCCCCGTTAATGTCTCGTGCCTCTCTCCAGGCTTGAGCAAACTTTGGTTCATTTAGTTGGGCAGTGCCAAAGCGAGTGGGTGCTTCGGTCTCCTCACTCATGTCTCGGGGGCCCTCCGAGAAGGCCAGACGGACTTCTCTGTCCAGGGGCGGGGCCTCCCCGAGCTCCTTTTCGGACGCGGTGACGGTTCCACTGGTGGCTGGGGCGCTTGGTTGGCGTTCCCTCTCCGGTGGCGGGGCCTCTCCTTCACTGTCCCCGGACGTCACTGCCCAGACTGGTTGGGGGGTACGGTGGGCAGCCCGTCGGGGTTGCCGTGGCCTCGTCTTGTTCAGAGACCGGGGCCCCTCCTCCCAATAGATCTGGAACAACGGACAGTCTCTTCCCATCAACACAGGTACAGGTAAATTCGGTACTACCCCTGCTCTTACCGAGTGCGTCCCCCGTGGGGTGATTAGGTCCACCCACACCGTAGGGTATTTCCTGGTGTCCCCATGGATACACTCCACCGCCACCTCTTCACCCCTCTTTTCTCCAGCAAAGTCTGGTCGCAGCAGGGTGATGGCGCTGCCCGAGTCGAGCACTGCTTCAGTGTCCTGGCCCCCCACTCGTATCGGGAATCTTGGGGCCTCCGTACTCTGGTGCGCCCAGCAGGTGGTCAGGTACAGGCAGGGGTGCGGTGGGCTGCTCCCCCCACTGGCGGTGGGCATGGACACCTCCTTCCTAGGGCAGCTCCTGTCCAGATGCCCCTCCTCTCCGCAGTGGTAGCATCTCCACACGGGCCATGGTCTCCCTGCGTCGGGTCTGCCCCGGCGATTTGGGTCAGGGCGGGCTGGTGGGTGCTTCACAGGCTGTGGGCCCCTGGTTGTGCGGCTCTGGGTTTCAGTACGGTCTGATTGGAGCATCTTCTGGGTTACCTGATGGTTTTCGAGGAGGCCTACTAGTAGTTCTACAGAGGTGGGGCCCATCTGTGCCACAAACCGTTTGGCTTCCTTCGGTAGGGCGCGGGTGCATCGGTCCAAAACCACCCTCTCCAACAGGGGTGGCCCATCTTCCTCAGCCAGCCAGCTCTTAGTCAGGCGGGTCAGGGCGGCGATTTGGGACCGGGCAGGCTGGGAGGCGTCATATGACCAGTCGTGGTATCGTTGGGCTCGTGCGGGTAGGCTGAACCCATATCGAGCCAGGATGGCTTTCCTCAACTTGAGGTAGTCGATGGCATCAGCCTGGGCCATATCCCGGTAGGCCTGTTGGGCCTCCCCCGTCAGGAAGGGGGCTAGTATGGCCGCCCAGTCTGCCTGTGGCCATTCTTCGCGTTGAGCTGCGCGCTCAAACACATGGAGATATGCTTCAACATCATCGTCGCCCGTCATTTTCATCAACACATCTCGGGGGGTTCGTCTTGATCTGTCACGAGGAGATAGGCGACAGAGTTCGACCACCGCTTCCTGCAGGGCTCGCTGGGACCTGGCCAGCTCGTTGATGACCGCTTCCATCATCATCCCTCTGGACCCCTCCTCTGCTTCTACCCCTTGCATCTCGGCTAGTGTAGGGGCAGCCAGTCGTCTCTTTCTTCGCTGTTCCCCAGGGGGTGTGGCTTCCATTCACTCGTGTCGGTTCTTCTGCCCAGACCAACTTCCACAGCGTGGCATCAGTGTGCCCGCATTCTCCACCATATGTGGTGCCTCGGGGTGGATCCTGAGGTGCAGTGGGCGGGTGCAGCTGGAAACCAGACACAGGAGATAGCAGATATCAGAAAAAATTATTCTTTTTATTTTTTCTGTGTTTTTTTTTTGGGGTATTGGGGATAGCGCCCCCCCTCAGGGCAAGGGTAGGGGAAAACTGGAGAAATAAAAGGGGCCGTTCAGGCAAAAATAAACTAAGGTTCTTCCCAGACTGGGGTATGCTCCAGGGCCTCCTCCCTCCTTCCCTCTTCAGCCACGTCCGGGCTGGGTGGGGGAAACACAAAGAGATAGGGTAAGTAGGACGGGTTTTTGTTTGGCTCACGTGTCCGGCGTCCGTTCCGGGTCTTTGGGGTTGCCGTTCGTATGGGTGGGGTCTCCTTCAGGGTCAGTACAGCAGGGCATAGAAGGTCCTTCCTCTCTCTGCCTTTCTCCCTCTCACACGCTCAGGAAGGGTGCCGACTGACCCTGTTTGCAGCCTCGACCGCGCCTTACATACCATTCCCTGCTCGTTAGGAAACAGGCTGCAGCTGAGTCAGTACCTTTCCATTCTGCTCACTCATGTGCGCTGTCCGGGGTCCTGGACTGCAGGTAGAGGGATCTCTCTCCAAGGTGCTGATCTTCCCATCACCTCTACAGGAAGATATACTCCTTCCCAGACCTCTCCTAATGCGTGACGTCCGCGCGGTTGCTCTGCGCGGGTCCCTCCCGGGTTCTCCACCCACGTGGCACAACATGCAGGAGCAGGGGTGCCACAATGTACTTATTGTAAGAAAATGTATGGATGTGTGTTTAATTGCATCTTTTAATATTATCCAATGAGAACAAATTAAAGAATTTAAGTGAATTAACTTTTAGTATCAGCTGATGATGAAAAACGGCATGTCCAATGCCAGACTTGTGCAGTGAAATGACAATTAAAGCACCAGCCGAAAAGCAGCTGTTTTAAAGGCAGCGCTGTCTGTGGTGTTACAGCAATATGTTATTAGTTAGTTATATGTTACATTTTTGCGATATTTGTTTGTGCATGTAGTAGTATTTGGATAGTTTCAACTTTTAATATTTGTGCTACTTGAAATGGACGCCCTTGAAGAACAAAAGATCAACAAAATGTGTTTTCCTTAAAATTACTAATTATACTCACAACATATGGTTATTAAGCCATTAATGTGGTCCACGAGGGAAAGAACAAATCAAACTAGTTGTTTCCAAAAATGCTGATATTGATCGGATCATAAGCAATGGTAACACCACAGATATTAATAAATAAAAAATAATAATAATAATAAAAATAAATTGATAAGCTCTGACATGGTTGGGGGAAATGTAGCAAGATGTTCCTGAATGCAAGACTATTGCCATTTAACTCAAATTTCATTATTTATTTATTTATTTATTTATCTAATTTCAAGCATTTTCTCAGGTCATTTGCAACACTTGGTGAAACAAAGTACATAATAGACATATAGGCTGCTGTTTTAAAGCATATTATTTCCAAACCTGAATATAACGATGAATTGGGCCTGAATTCCTCGTTTGGGCTGATCACATCGACAGGCACTGATTACCCGCTTTCCCAGGTCTTTACGATTGACATGTAGCCACGTGCTCTTCTCATATAGCTGTCGTTGCTAGGAAACGGTAGCTCTCAAGGTCCAATCTCCAATCAGTTGTAAAACAAGTCCAAGAGGCGAAAGATCCAACGACAGCAAGGTCTGCAGACAATTTGACTTTATTGTGGCACACGTGCACAACAGCCGGTTCAAATCTTTAGATTTTCAACCTTGAATATCAGACTAAACTCTCATTTTATGCACAGTCCTTATCTCAACACAACCAATAGCTTTCTTGAAAACCATCATATGACTTGGCTATGTTACAGGTATTTACTTTTCAGTCCTGAAACCATTGTGGCGAATTGCCCCATTGGTTTCCAAAACAAAGAAGGATCTTATTACATACATCTTGCTTTATAGGCTGTCTTCTAACAAACTGAAATCATTAACCTGAAAAACATGTAAAACATGGTGCTATTCACTAAACAGTGTTTTCCAGAACTTTCTATGGCCTATAGATCATTTTTGGTGCTTTCCACCTCATATTAATAATTTTACTTAACTTTGGATTACACCTGGGTCACTTATGCGTTTCTAACAACAATATTTATCAGTAATAAGTCATAAAGATTATACAGATGTACTAAACAGCAGTCAAATCAAAATTATAGAAATGATATGATAGACATCAGTGAAAATATAAAAATAAGTCATAGAAAGTATAGACATACTGAACAGCAGTAGAATCATAGAAAATATGTAATAAACATCAGAGAAATAATTGAATATATAATACTACATATCTGATTACTACTTTCTTCTAAGTGAATAAATGTAATTCTTTAACTTGCAGTCTTTGCTCTCTTTTCGACAGTGTACACTGTGGTTTCTTGCGTTTTCATAAGCTCAGTTATAAAATGTTCTAGGTTCATTCAATTGAATAAAACAGCATACATATGATATATTGATTACATGTTGTGTATACATATATATTGATACACTCTTAACATAAATCTCCGAGAGTGTTGAAGGAACCAGCTTGTTCATTAGGGCAGAGTCTGATTTTGATTTGATCAATATTGGATTAGGTTACGGCCACTTGGTTCCTGAACTCACAGAACAGAAGAGGAACGTCATGATGTGACTTTTTTTAATGTGTTATGTACGTTCTGTGAAGAAAAATTTTGCGAATGAGGTGATGGTCAGGATTTTCAGATACAGTGCACCTGAAAGATTTCATCAAATGGTATCTCAAGGAATTTCATCATTACTAGTGGATAGATCTTTATCCCAAATTGATTGAATTGCAAGGAGTTTGTAAGAGGCTGTAAGGAGAAATGTGTTAAACCCCTTGTTCCATTTCTCCTCTCCAGCATGGCATGTATTGCATGTGTGGGAAGCTCTGTTCCCCCGAGGTACGTTTTTTTGCCAGACGCAAACGTAGGTAAAATGCTTTTCAGCACTATTATTCAGTAACGGATTATTACCAGTTCCAGTTCCTAATTAAGTGAATTTTACAAGGAGAGCAAGTTCAAATCACAATGTAGCATTTATGTTCAATAGGTTCGCTTTTTGAGACCTTTCTTAAATCACCTGCCATTGCCAAACTTCACAAAGCCCTTAATCCAGTGCTTCCCAAACTCGGTCCTTCTGTACGCTCATTTTTCTCCTAGCCCAGAACTTTAACAAAATGTTAATTTTGCTTAATCATGTGCTTTTCATGAGGGATTATTTACCCTTGTAAGCTACATTGTCAGACATACACTCAGTGAGCACTTTATTGGGCATTTATTATTTTTTAGACTTCTACTGCTGTAACCTATCCACTTAGAGTTATGGTGCGTTGTGTGTTCAGCGATGCTCTTCTGCATACCACATATAATGTGTGGTTATTTCCGTTACTGTCACCTTCCTGTCAGCTTTGACCAGTCTGGCCCTTCTCCTCTGACATCTCTCATTAACAGGGCGTTTCTGTCTGCAGAACTGCTGCTCACCCTGTTTTTTAGAGTGTTAGAGTGTCCTGCTATCTGAATTAAATCGAGGACATCATGCAATATCAGCTCCAACAGCATGGAAACTTTTTTTGGTTGCCTTGGTAAAACACACACACCCACACACACACACACACATTGTAATGCTTTTATTCATGTCCACATACCAAAGTAACATAAAAGGACATAAACAATATGCAAAATATACACACTCACACACATACACACAAATACACGCACACACACACACACACACACACACACGTACAGGCACACACACACAGTAATGCACAAGCAGACATGTTGCTGGGTCTGTTTGACAGGGTGGGGTGGAAGAGCTGGTTCCTCTGTATTCCATTCACTGATCATGCTCACTGAGTGTCAGTTTGCTGCTCAGACCAGGAACAGGTGAGAGCGACACTTTACTAATCTCTTATTTATCTCTATATCCACCGCGAGAACTGTGAGTCTGTCTGTCCATCCCTCTGTATTACTCTATGTTCTGTGTCTAGCCAAACACCCTCCCTGTGTGGCTGTTTGACTGTCCCTTTCTGCTCTTTCTACTTTATGTCTGCAGTCTGCCTGTGCATGTACAGTGCATCCGGAAAGTATTCACAGCGCTTCACTTTTCCCACATTTTGTTATGTTACAGCCTTATTCCAAAATGGAATAAATTCATTTTTTTCCTCAAAATTCTACACACAACACCCCATAATGACAACATGAAAGAAGTTTTTTTGAAATTTTGTACATAAGTATTCACAGCCTTTGCCATGAAGTTCAAAATTGAGCTCAGGTGCATCCTGTTTCCACTGATCAACCTTGAGATGTTTCTACAGCTTAATTGGAGTCCACCTGTGGTAAATTCAGTTGATTGGACATGATTTGGAAAGGCACACACCTGTCTATATAAGATCCCACAGTTGACAGTGCATGTTGGAGCACAAAGCAAGCATGAAGTCAAAGGAATTGTCTGTAGACCGCCGAGACAGGATTGTCTCGAGGCACAAATCTGGGGAAGGGTACAGAAAAATTTCTGCTGCTTTGAAGGTCCCAATGAGCACATTGGCCTCCATCATCCGTAAATGGAAGAAGTTTGGAACCACCAGGACTCTTCCTAGAGCTGGCCGCCCGTCTAAACTGAGCAATCAGGGGAGAAGGGCCTTAGTCAGGGAAGTGACCAAGAACCCGATGTCAGAGCTCCAGCTTTCCTCTGTGGAGAGAGGAGAACCTTCCTGAAGGACAACCATCTCTGCAGCAATCCACCAATCAGGCCTGTATTGTAGAGTGGCCAGATGGAAGCCACTCCTTAGTAAAAGGCACATGGCAGCCCACCTGGAGTTTGCCAAAAGGCACCTGAAGGACTCTCAGACCATGAGAAACAAAATTCTCTGGTCTGATGAGACAAAGATTGAACTCTTTGGCGTGAATGCCAGGCGTCATGTTTGGAGGAAACCAGGCACCGCTCATCACCTGGCCAATACCATCCCTACAGTGAAGCATGGTGGTGGCAGCATCATGCTGTGGGGATATTTTTCAGCAGCAGGAACTGGGAGACTAGTCAGGATTGAGGCAAAGATGAATGCAGCAATGTACAGAGACATCCTGGATGAAAACCTGCTCCAGAGTGCTCTTGACCTCAGACTGGGGTGATGGTTCATCTTTCAGCAGGACAACGACCCTAAGCACACAGCCAAGATATCAATGGAGTGGCTTCAGGACAACTCTGTGAATGTCCTTGAGTGGCCCAGCCAGAGCCCAGACTTGAATCTGATTGGACATCTGTGGAGAGATCTGAAAATGGCTGTGCACCGATGCTCCCCATCCAACCTGATGGAGCTTGAGAGGTGCTGCAAAGATGAATGGGCGAAACTGCCCAAAGATAGGTGTGCCAAGCTTGTGGCATCATATTTAAAAAGACTTGAGGCTGTAATTGCTGCCAAAGGTGCATCAATAAAGTATTGAGCAAAGGCTGTGAATACTTATGTACATGTGATTTCTTAGTTATGTATTTTTAATGAATTAGCAAAAAAAAAACAAAAAAAAAAAAAAAAAAAACTCTTTCATGTCATTATGGGGTGTTGTGTGTAGAATTTTGAGGAAAAAAATGAATTTATTCCATTTTGGAATAAGGCTGTAACATAACAAAATGTGGGAAAAGTGAAGCGCTGTGAATACTGAATACTTTCCGGATGCACTGTAGGTTTCTGTATATAGGCCTTTGTGGCTGGTTTAAAATATGATTTGTCTGTGTACATACCATTGCTGAAGTTGCAAAGTATGTTAGAAAGAATAACATATCGCTGTGTGCACACTAGCAGTAATGTACTATATATTCCTGAAACAATCCAGCTGTTTCACTCGGTAATGTACAGACTTGTTTGGGGTGTGGCATCCATGTATCACTGTTTGGCAGTGTATTTTTGTGCCAGTAAGTGATTCATCTTTTTTCCTTTCATCAGTAAACCTCCAAATATAATCTCTCTCAGTCTGAATAGTATCATGATAGCATTCAAATAGTTGGGAAAAAGGGAGTGTTGATGGCGCCTGTTCACTCCCACCCCATTAAATTGTAGGTGTGCTATGTATGCTTGTATGCCACTATGTGTTTTAGGTTATAGAGAGAGGGCATTAGGGGCTATATTTTCCGGCTGGTATGTACACGATCGCTCACTGCCAAAGTGCCATTTTTGTCATGGATCTAGACCTGCCTCAGCCCGTTTCATAATTTGGTTACTCACCGTGCATTAAAGTGGGGAGAGGCGTGGTTGAGGGTGTATCAGTGAAGATCAAGCAGCGCACTGCAGTTTTAGTGTCAGCATTGTCTGCGATTTGTGCCTGCACTGTGCTGCTCAGATCAGGTCTCTGGTGCAGGTCGCAGCCCGGCGTATGGCAAGTTGCTAGTTTCAGGGGCCTTCCCAAACAATGTACACTTGATCATGTAAAACCCCACGCTAACCCAATGACGGAATTTAGCGGGGGCCGAAGGGGGTTTTTGCGTGCTTGTCCTTCTGGCATTGCTGGGAGAACATTAGTAGGGTTAATTATTATCCTCCGTACAAGAACAGAGCACAATTATGTTTAAGAATATACTGGGTCCGTTGCCATGGGTCGGATATGGATTGACCTGCCCCATATCCCGCTTACAGCTGGCCAGAAACGGATCAGTACAATTCTTAATATTCTCCGTTCTCAAATGGGGCCGTATTGTACGCTTAGTGGTTACTATAGTTTTACTCTTTTATCTGACTCCATTTAAAATATCATTTAGAAATTTCGGTTTGCAACTTACGTGGACCTCGGGAGTGATTACATTCAACTTGTACCTGCACCACCATTACTCAATATATGCTCCCGGGATTAGCATTACTGCTGAAATCTCAGTTCGGTGGAGAACTCAGAGGCTGAGGGTCCAGTCAACACAATACATGCAAACCTGCCATGATAGTTGTGAGCCCAGGTCGGCGTAGCATTGTCTGGGCTCCTTAGAGCTAATTTGGCAGGAACCAGCGCCGTAATGCCCATGGGTTCCCTTCGCACCAGATTACAAGAGCCGTGTGTCCCCCGACCCTTTAACGGACAGAAATTGCTGGCCTCACAGCTTAGAACTATCACAGGTGCACCACGCCGCCGATCGGTAGGTCTTTAGCCACCATTTCCCCCTGAGTATTCAGTTGTAATTTAGGCTGAAAAGGTACAAGATGAATTAGAGTCATGGAGATCACGCAAGTTACAAACAAAATAGTTTATTCGCAGACAGGTAGGTTATTAGCTTTAGAATATCACAATCAATTACAAAATGAAGAAATTAAGAATAGAGATAGAGTAAATAATCATACCTAGCCTGCTTGGACTACACACAAACAAAGAGTATAGAATATGCCATGTATGGGAAGCCGATTACAATCTTCCGTTGCTACACATACATACATACATACCTACATACCCAAGACATATTGTGTGGGAAGTCGAATACGATCTTCCCGATACTTACATATACGTACAATATGCTGTGTGGGAAGTCGAATACGATCTTCCCAGATTGGTCTGTCTCCCTTGCTTTTATGCCGAATCATACGTTTGGAACGGTTGTTGAGTAGGCAAAATGAGATGATTACCAAGAGAGGACGTGTAGGTTTTCCCTTGAGTTACTGAAACTATGGTTTATTAAACTCCATTTGGTATGACATGTATCTCATCAGTTTCCTTGATTTTACCAGATCACATACATACCAAACAGATTACCCTTATGCTTTATTATGTTGCAGTTACCATGAAACTTCCCTCCTGATTATCCATTTTACACGCACTCCCTGTTACCATTACAAAAGACTTAATGCAATAATACAAGGATCACATGGGCAATGTTTTCAAGGTTTTACTGGGTCTATTTACTATCTTAATAGCAGTTTTGAATATTTAATCTAGGAGAACAGTCACCGGTGTAATGGCAGCAGTGCCCAAATGAGGCCACTGTGGCATTGTCCGGAGTCTTCCCCCTTGGAAGTGACCAGGTATGGGGTCACAGGGGGGATTCTTTTCCCATGACCCAACTGGCCATGGACCACTCATACATCTTAACTCCCCAACAGGTAGTCTAAACAACATTGAAACCCCAGCTCTCAGGCCCCTCACAAATGGCAGCCCTTCCTGACCTTAACCACTATGCTACAGGCCGCCCCATCATATCTATGAATGCTGTAGTTGGGAGTTTTCATGATAACTGCATTATGCTGTAAATATGTATTTGTGCCGCTCATGGTAATATACCTTTTGAATAAACCTGATTTGGGTGAATGAAAGGAAAGGAGACACCCCAGACTGTATCTCCAAAATCCAGTCCTTAGTTCTTGACCCTAAAAGTGAGTCACCCATCTATAATTTCCAGCCAGGCCCACCAGGCAGGGGACTAAAACACATGGCTTCTACAGAGACAGATTTTGCCCAGTTTCCCCTCGGCTCCTGAATGGTTATGATATCAAAGGTAGACTGTAACAAAAACTAGACCATTACACCAGTCGCACTGAACCAATCAGAATAACACCAAACATTACTATATTCTGACCTGGGATTATCATGAAACATCTTTATGCCATCTCCACTATTCCTGTGCTCTAACCTGTCAGGAATGTGAGAAAATGGGGGGCCCCAGGGCCCAAGGAGGCGCCTCTAAGAATCCTTCTCTAGCTCTCCCCCACAGGCATGGGTGCCAATGGTGGGGGCTAATGATGTATGCTCCAGGAGGGGGAAGTCAGCAAGCTGACCAGCGCATGAGACCAAATGTTACTTATCTATTCAAATTCAAAAGCCACCATTTTTGTGGATCATATGCTGTCCAATTTCACTTTGATGGACATCCCCCAACCATAGCCTTCTTTGCATTAATTGTTCCTTGTCTTTTGTTCATGTTAGTTCTTGTTTCTGTTTTTAATTGTTTATATATACTGTAGCCTACTGCAGTGTGGTCCCAGGGGTACTGTATTCTGTTCTTTTTCTTACACCTATCTGTAATGTGAAGAATGACAATAAACACAACTTGAACTTGAACAATCATTTAATTATATGACTGTAGATAAAGGGGAAGTTCACTCCAAAAATGAAATGAAAGTATATTTCCACTTACCCAGAGTCGGCCTACTATCCATCCAGATAGTTTCACAGTGATTTTGACAAACGCATAATAGCTTTGAAATTCACAGTTCAGGTATTAACAGGTATCAAAAAAGACCTGTTGATATCTCAACCATTACATTTGAAGCTGTTATGTGCTTTAATAAACTAAGCTGGAACAAGTTACTCTACTGAAGCTAAAACAAGCTGTAGCATTCTGGCAACATCACAGCACCACAGCTCAAGTTTCATATGAGACATTTCTCTGATATGGTGCACTTCGGTGGAAGTAATTCTTAAGTTTTTGTAAATGTAGAATTTTGGTGCATTGGGTGCCACAAAAATATGGATCAATAAAGGTCTGCATATGTGAACTGCATGTACAAAACTCATCAAATCTTATCTGGATGGATGTCTGGGTAAGTGGAAACATTCTTTAATATAATTTTTGGGTGAACTGCCCCTTAAAAATGATGGCTGCATGCAGTTGCATGCATTAACTGTATTGTTTAGCTGTCCCTGTGCTAGTTTAACATCAACTGCTGTAGGCAATTAGCTTGAGGTGCCACAGCTAGATTCTTCTATGGTGACTCTGCACCTCCCGCACACAGGATGTCGGGAGAAGCTTCTGATGAGTACATCCTCGTCTTCCATAGCAGGGGTAGACCTGGGTGCAAACGCATGGTTCATAAAGGAAATGAAAACAGGTCACTTGAATGACAATGATGGAATCTAGCCACTACACACCTACTGATAATACTGTTTATTCAGCCGAATCCAGTCACTACACACCCACTGATAATACTGTATATTCAGCCGAATCAAACCCAAATCCACCTGCTCCCAGTTCACAAAGCTCTCCTAGCCTCTGCTGAATTAAATATTCACTAGCCACACTCCATACCATATGCTATTGATTATAGATTCAGTAGCCACACTCCATACCATATGCCATTGATTATAGATTCAGTAGCCACACTCCATACCATAAGCCGTTGATTATAGATTCAGTAGCCACATTCCATACCATAAACCTTTGATTATAGATTCAGTAGCCACATGGGAAAATAGAGCCCAGTGTGGGAAATACCATGAACATTTACAAATACAGTGCAACCCTGTTGAAAAAAACTGTGCTTTTGAAACAGCTAGTAGCTGGTTGACCAGTTCAGACCAGCTTCACGCTCACCATAGTTTGACCAGCTCAAGCTAGGTTTTGAAATAGCTGGTCGCTGGTTATTTCAACCTGGTTATTTCTGGCTGGATTTCACAGCAGTGAAGAATATAGTGTGACCACCCCCTTCATGTAACTCTTTGCTGTTTTTGCTGGGACATGTTTGTGTGAAAAGGGTTGATACTGTATAAACTACTCTACCTTACTATTCCCCAAAAAGAAAAAATGTTCTAAAAAAGAAAAAACAGACACAATTTCCACTCCCAGTGAGAGAATCTGTGAGGACAATGCTCATGGCTTTAGTCTCATCATCTCTGTTCTCCTCCAGCCCCGCAGTGTGAATGATAAAGGCCAACGGATGTGGAAAACGTTCCGGACCAGGATTCAGCAAACGTTCTGGACCAGGATGGGACAAATGTTCCGGACCAGGATGGGACAAACGCACTTGGTGCAGCGCCTGTAGAAGTCCCCGAAGCTCAAGAAGAGGAGACACAGCAGCCACACCCACTGGCCCGAGGTTTTTCTTATCCCTAAAAGCATGCGCCTATGATGACACCAGTGCTCAAACATCTGGCTGAAACTGTGCATCTAATAACACCCAGGGACCCCGTATGAGGGGGAAGTTTGAGGCCCTGACTGACAGGGGCCCTCAAAAAATATGAGAGCAAGTTTTCTATTACAGCCAATGCACCAAATTAGTTCATGAACCAATCTATATACAACAGTTAAAATATGAATCAGAAGACAAGTTATACAATACTAATCATAGTAAGCCTAAGGCTTGGTGAAGGAATTACCAAATTATAGCTTGCTTATATACCACACAATATTCATTACCAGCTCTCTTGGTAGTAGGTATTTTAGTCTTGCATAATGTGGATGATGACTTCCGATCTTCTAGCAGGATGGGGTGAAGACATTGACTGGGTGGAGACGTATGAAGGAGCCCCCGAATTTCCAAAACCAGGTGCTAAGCATGCTAGCGGGGCAGAACTTTGTCTGGACCTTTCAGTGCACTCACTTCACTGATTTCTATAGAAAGAAGAGATTTAGATGAATACTGTATATTTGGCTCTGGTTGCTCACTAACGCTCTCCACTCCTTAGCAGGAAACCTCTCATGGTCATTCACCACCTGGAAAGTAGTCCTATATGCAAAGGCAAGCAGTCCTTCCTGTGCCATTCATTTCACTACACAACTGAAAGTTACTTTTGAGTGCCGTCATTAGTAAGGTATAGGTTGATATTTACCCGTATTCACAAGCAAGTGTTTAACATTCTCCTTCTCTCGTTCTCCTTCGGGCCGCCGAGGGACGGGGGTATGGGCTGTGTATCTAACACTAGCTCCAATTGAATCAGATGGGTACAATTGGCTACCAAATTGAGAGAAAAAAGGGAAAAATCCAAAAACAAAAAAATAATAATTTAGCTAATGAAATAATTAAGAGCAGAAGTTGGTCTGAAATCCAGAAACGTTATAATGTATGCATACTTTGTTTTCGTCTTTTTAACCCGTACATTTTTAGCCGTTTAACCCATGGGTCTCTCCCCTTTCCTGCCCCCACTCAGCGCGGTGTTCACCCGGACCAACCTGCTGGTGGTGGCGGTGGAGCTGTGTGGCTCGGAGCAGGAGGCCCTGGACCTGGTTGCCCTGGTGACCAGCGTGGTGCTGGAGGAGCATTACCTGATCGTGGGCGTGGTGGTGGTGGTGGTGGACCCCGGGGTCATCCCCATCAACTCCCGCGGGGAGAAGCAGCGCATGCACCTGCGCGACGGCTTCCTGGCCGACCAGCTGGACCCCATCTACGTGGCCTACAACATGTGAGCTCTCTGGGGCGTGCCGCAGAGACGGGGAGGGGAGAGGGACTCTCGCACCTCGGACCGGTGGGGACGGTAGCCAGATCTCTTCGGCCGCTCCGCTTTGCCATGCTCCGGGCCTTTGAGGGGGTCATACCACACGTTTGCTTTTGTTGCGAGTCACTCATAGAATGCTCATCTGCAAACCACATAGAAACCCATGTCGTACCTGTACTTATGGGAGGGGGCCTCCTGTATATTTCTCTCACACCTATATGGCTGTATTGCCCCAAAGCCCAGTGTCCTGACACAGAACCCCCCCTCCCTCCCCTCCCCGCTGTGCTGTGTTTGGAGGAGTGGGTGGAGGGCGGGGCGTTTGGGGCAAAGGGGCGTGTGAACCATCATTGTGCCTCATTTCACTTGGTTGGGTGTTGTTCTTCTCTCATTCTCATGTATGTCCTATGGTTTAGACAAAAATTGGAATGTCTGATTTAACAAATGTGTGCTTGTTAAGTATATTTTTACTTTATTTAAAAAACATAACATTCCTGTCTGCATTTTTGTACAAAACCGTTTATTCACAAAACAAGACACAAGATGTATGCAAATTAATTGTTAGATGTGTGAAATTAATTTATTTTATATTGATTGACCTTACTGTGGTTTTAAAAGAACAAAATGCAAAAACGCTTTTTACATTGTTTCATCTCTTTGAGTTGCTTCGATTGACAGCACCTTACTGCATTTTTCTGCAGTATCTAATTAAATCCATTAAGCATTGGTTGTTTTCACAAACCTTGTTTCTGCAAAGTTTGTTCAGCAGGTTCCTCAGGTTCCTCAGGTGTTTTTCAAGAGGAGGCTTGACAGTTGATCCTTGGTGTAGTACACACCAGTCAGCCATGACTGGGTCTTAGTGCTGTGACTGACTTTTTGCTGGTCAGTACAAGTTTTCTTGCCAATTTCAGGGCATAGTTTCTTCATCTTAAAATGATTTTTACTTGTGATTAATTACATCTTCAAATTATCCCTCTGACAATTGCATCACAACTCTACTAATTTGAGAGAGCAGAGAATTAAATTAAATGAGTAAAGATCATTATTGAATTCATGCAAAATTGAAATTGTGAGAGGCGTGTGATTTTGTTTTGAGAAAATCCAAACCAGCTTTACACTAGTTCCTCTAAAATATTATGGTTTTGTTATTACTTTCAAAATCATTGTCTTCACAGAAATGTATCTTTCAGCCAACATTATAACATGGCTTGGGAATTCTGCATAAATAACAATGATTCAGTTGACTGGAGGAACTGACTGTCTGATCGGCACCTTAATCTCTCTGAATCTCCACTCTCTGTCTGAATCTCTAGCTACAAGTGTTGAGTTGTGAACCAGAGGGACAAAGCTTTGCATACTGTATTCAACCTATGAAGTGAGTGAACCTGATGTGAAGACCCTCTCTGAAGATTGTTTCCTCTAAAGCCTGTGCTGTACCCAAGCTTGTGAGCTTGGAAATGGGCATCGAGCCTACTGTATTTATGTACAGATCTTGTGTAAGTTATTTTTGGAATTCCACAATTTTTGGGAATTCCACAACTGGTTGTAGCAGCAATCCCATGGAGCAGAAGAGACTGAATTTGCACAGAATGGACCAGACTAACCATACAAGTGTTATAGTTTTGTTTTATAACCAGACAAGAAAGCATACATGATAAATAATATGCCTTGTACTATTTTGTATTGGTGGGAGGGGGGAGGATGTTGAGATGGGTTGATTTTAGAGAAAATAAAACACATAAAAATATTTTTTAAATTAACTGGAGCCGTTCTTTTCAGTTTCTTAATCACATCTCCCCCCCAACATCATTTTCCAAGTGACGTTTTTCCATGCAAAGCAGGACTATTTTCCACCAGAACCATGTCAGGGTGTGAATTAAACAATCAGAAATGTGTCACTCCATTATACTATTCCATATCTATACTACATTTATATTCCTATATCGATAATATTGAAAAGATTACCCTCTTGACATGTTACGATTTGATATTCTGCACACATTATGATTGTAATTTTGAAGCATTACATTGCTTCATGTCATTATGACAGTTAAATGTCTCTGTACCTTAAAAAAACTGGTTCACAATCAGTAGATGAGAGGTTTGCTTAGAAAATATTTGTCACCAAAATCCTCTTTTTTATTTCTCTGAAAACCTTCCTGAATTTTCCCAAATTTTACACCCAATAATATGCGCACATGGACCAACAGTACGCAAAGAATAAGTAATGTTTCATGATGCAATATGCAATAAAAATGAAGCACTTTCAGGTTTTTTCTATTTTATTGATTAATTAAAGGCATAAGATAATCTTTAAACAAATACATGAATGTTTCTCAATTTTAGTGAACTACTAGCAAACAAACCATTGTTCTCAATTTTCATTTTCATTCACAAACATCAATACAGTCAATAACCCAAGATAATTGTCAATTTCAAAAATAACTGGTGCTGAATGCAGTCAAATATGTAGGGTACAGTATATAAAGTGTAAAGTGTATAAAAAAAGAAAATGACATAAAAATATTTCTTGAAACATAATAGCAAACAAACTGTTTTGTCTCTTATTTCAATGATCTCTTGATCTCTCCCAATTTTAATTTTGTATTTCTGGGAACACAGCACTCCTTGGTTTGATGGCATGTTCCCTCACTCCATAACAACTGCACAGACATACTCAGATAATGGATTCCTGAAGCCAACTTATTCTTCCATTTCAACGTTATTGAGAAAATTCATGAAAGGAAACCGATGCACTCCTGGGGTGCCCTGGGTCTGGCAATCTATATTGTTGATAGTCTGTATTTGCAATGTTACGGATTCTATTTGCCTCTCACGTTTTGTCTGCATCTTCCATCACTAGTTCCTGAAGAACTGGGAGTGACTTTGCTTTCAGAGCATTTTCTAGAAGGGCACTGATTTCTTTGGTTGAACCTTTCCCAGTATTAAAGATCAGTCTTTTGGTCATGTCTTCATTGTGTTTTAAATAGAATGTGCAACCCTCTTGTTCCCACTTCACATAAAGCTGTGTTTCTTCTGTCACAACTGTTTTGTCTCATATTTACATAACCTGAATTCATTCATGAATGTAGGAATCTATTTTAGTTAAGATCTCAGATGACAAGTCCAGCACCTCTGTTAAATTCCAAGAGTTGAATTGGTCATTGGGAATACCCGGTGAAGTATGGTAGTTTGGATACTGGGTTTTCTTGGCATCCACGCCCAGCTGCTTCAACGTGTACACCATGTTAGGCAAAGTGTTCAGTTTGGGACTGACTCGCGACAGTTTCCGGGCAAGGCTGGTAATGGTTTGGTCGGTGGGATGATGCCCAGTGTTCTTGTACTCTGCTCCAAAAAGGGATTTCTCCACAGCTTGGTGCACTTTGAATAAACACCACTCTGTGGATGTTCCCCCAGCGTCATTGTAGGCTGCAGTGAGGTCACACTTTGCCTGCCTCTGCCAGCGCCGAGCTTCCTCTGGGTTTGGTCTTCTACCCTCATGGAATGTCCAGAAGTTGTGTTCTCTGGAAGAATAGCGTTGGCTAAATCCCTCCCGTCCCCTCCGATGCCGAGAGGCTTCCTGGTCCCACTCCCGGAAGAAGTCTCTGAAGGCTGAACTCCATTGAGAGTCTCCTTGACCAGGTCTGGAATGGTTGTGTCCCCCCCTTCCCCCCCTTTCTAGTTCCTCAATCTTCTTTTGCAAATATTTGCAGGCTTCAGTGGCAAGGTCAAGGCAATCTGGGTTTTTGTCTGGATGCCACCTGAGATACAGACGTCGGATACCTTTACGCCTCTCCTCCTCTGGCAGTGTCCAGATCTCCTGAAGGAATTTGTCAATTTCACTTTGCACCTCCTCCATGGACTGTGGTAGGACAGGTGGTGGGTCAGACTGCCCTGAACCCTGTGACGGAACAAGAGACATGCAGCTCCCACCAGTTGAGGGAGACCTTTTTCCCCTTTTGAACTGATACAGATCAAGAGCGCTTACTTCAATTATCTCTTGTTCCCCAATTTTAATTTTGTATTTCTGGGAACACGGCCCTCCTTGGTTTGATGGCATGTTCACCCGCTCCATAACAACTGCATAGACATACTCAGATGATGGATTCCTGAACCCAACGTATTCTTCCATTTCAAAGTTATTGAGAAAATTCATGTCAAGGACATCGATCCACTCCTCAGGAATGAGAGTCCCGGGGTCTGGCAATCTACTTTGTCCATAGTCTGTATTTGCAATGTTACGGATTTTATTTTTCTCTAATAATCTCTGTACATCTTCCATGTTTTCACACATCAGCAGTTCCTCAAGAACTGAGAGTGACTTTACATTCAGAGAATTTTTTAAAAGGGCATTGATTTCATTGGCTAGACCTTTCGCAACATTCATCATTACTTTTGGGCTCATGCTATCACTGTGTTTTAGATAAAATGTGCAACTCTCTTGTTCCCACTTCACATAAATCTGTGTTTCATCTGTTGTGTTGTCCAATGGCTCTTGATGCAGAAGAATGATTGTTTCAAGGTACTCACAGCAGATTAACTTCATTCTTTGGAAGTTCTGGCACATGGCATCAACATCACTTTGAGATAAGGAACCACAGCTCTGTTCCCTTAGGAGGCAGACAAGGCCATGTTTAAAGGAGCCAGAAGTCAATCGGTTCTTGAACCAACCACTGAATTCACAGCATTCCCCATATTCACAAGGATGCATGCTGGATTCCACTAAAGCCTGGGTAGTAACTTCAGACAACATTTTTGGACGAACACTGTTGGGTAACCGCTGTAGCAGTTTCTGAAATGCATAGGCATCATGCCAATGATTTTGAACCTCGGATTTCTGAACTCTTCCAAGCAGTTTTAGTTTCTTTTTTACAGAATGCTCAAACCTGCTAACCGAGAAATAAGTGTCATTAAAATAAAGACAACTTGATTCATACAATCTACCATCTCTTGCTGGAAGATAAAGTGGCTGAGCAATCTCCAGTGAGTTTTCTTTTCCAGTCTCGATAAGGTGGAAAAGCTGTTGAACAGTCCATCTGCATGTTTCTTTCTGGTTTGGATTCATTTCTTTTTTGCCGATGCAGTCCCGATAAATATCCTGGAGAATAGTGCTGTACTGCTGGGTAGATGCTCTATCTCTGACACCTATCTTCTTAAAGAATTCTTCATATTTAACAAGATCTGGAGGTAGTTTGAATAAATAGGGTCTGAACTTGGTGTGATTATGAAGTATCATAACTGTTTGTTTGGGCTTTACAAGTTCAGCATCTTTTTCAACCAGTACCACAGGGAGATCAATCAGAGGTTGGGCATTGAAATCCACAGCCTGGAGAAATCCATAGGACTGACGAAAAACTTTAGCTCTGGTGTTAACGTTTTCAGTGGTACTGCATGCAGCTTGGCAGATGTTCATCAGGTTTCCAGTTACATGCTGCGGGTAAGGCTCATCAAGTGCTCCTGCCTCCTTTAAAATATTTATTTGCTTCGAAACACATTTTCCTGAAGGCAATATTGGCACTGAGGTCCAAATCAGAAATTGGTTGAGTGGGTCTTTCTCAATGAGAGAACCTTTAATTGCCACAAATTCCCTCTTTCCAGCAAAAGGCTGGTGATACTCACAGAGGTCTTGCTGAATTTCAAGTGGAACAACAAATTTTATGGTCGATATTCTTTTCAAAATATCTGAGTTTGTGTTGTCCCTATTTAAAAGGCTTTCAAATAAACATTCAGATTTTTGTTTCAGCCTCTCCAGGGACATATTCCCTTTGGTGTCAGATTCAATTTTGTGTGCAAACTCAATCATTTCATCATCTGACACAACATGTTTTAGTCCTAGTTCCTTCAACAGTTCAACAGTCCTGAAAATTGTCTGTTCACATCCAATGATTTTCCAAAACTCTTCTGGAACAAACCGCTCTTTTGGGAGCATGACCTGATAAAGCTTTTGCTTATCATCATAGAAGTATGAGGCCATCTGAAGATTCCCAAAGACATCCCAGATGAATCGGACACATTTCATTGTGGAGATAATTGTATCTTTGTAATCATCAAAGTCTGGATATCGTCTTATTTCCAGAAGCATCAGGAATGCATTGAGAATCAGGGTATCATTGAATGTGCACACAGAGGGTAGGATGAACTTTACATAGTACCCTAGATCATCCAGGACTGTGATGTCCAATTTTTTTGACAGCAATAAATTCACAGTACTGTTTTTGAGAAAAAGTGTGTTCTTGTCAATGGCGTACAAATCTGGAAAGCTTTGTTTTAAGTGTGTATTCAAGATGAACACATTCCTATGCCCATCAATACATTGCCGCCTCCCTTGTATAGTTTCAAACAGTGGAAGTGACCTGAGCTTTCTTTTGTAGTCTTGAGTATTTTGTCTAGAGCATAGTCCTGCCTGAAAGAAGTGTAGAAGATCATCCAAGTCTGTATCAGCAATCCGTTTAAACAGAGTCTGCTGCGACAGACAGAGTTGCTCTAGAACAGCACTGCTGTCATTTGGATCTAACAGTTCTGGAGTAACATGCTGTGAAAGCTCAATATTTGAGAAAACACATGAGTCTAAAGTCATGAATCCAAGTTTGCACAGTATTTCATGCACCATTGATGAAAATATTGGATTGGAGACAACATTGCAAAGTGTCCCCATTGTTTTCAGAAAACGTTTGCCATTTTGACTTGAGCATATTACTGGAACAACTGGAGAATCACTAAACAGTTCCTTGATGTCAAGAAAGGCCTGGTTGTCCTTACTGTCTTTCACCTCAGCTGATTTAATTTGATCCTTAAAGAAATCCCAAAGCTGCTGGAGCCATTTGCTCACTATCTTTCCTGGAACATACAGCTTGCATTCCGGATCAACTTTACAGTTCTGAAGGAGGCCCTCAAGAATGGGTTTCAGATACATTGCTGAGGTAGGGATGGTCATTGCCTTGAGAAAGTTACCTTGCTGAAGAGCACCAATGTGCATTCCATTGACTTCATAATCAGCAAAGTCTGCCTTGTGTCCTTGAAACAGTTCACAGAATTCTGTAAAGAGCCTTGGGGAGTCAGTATGAAAATACCTCAGCATCTGATCTTGAGTAAGGAGAAGAGGCAGACCACACATGGTGTTGCAGTTGTTCTTATCAATGTCCTTCAAGCAGTAATTCAGAAGCTTTTTACATCTGCGTTTGTCTTTGATCAAAGTACGGCTAATAGGCAGGGGTAAATCATTTTCTGTCATTGCTGGATCATTCAACGGTTTCCTCTTCAGGAAGTTTATTACTGTCATTGGACTGACTGACCTTACTTTGACATGTGCTCTGTTGAAACTGGCATATATTTTAATCATTCGATATGAGAATGGGACTAGATTCATACCAATGTCTTCTAAGGTATTAACAAAGCTCTCTGAGAATGTGTCCATACCGAGATGCAGCAAAATGGAATTTGAACTGTCACTGTGGTTCAGAATGAAATGAGGTGCATCGGTTGGTTCTCCTTTGTTGACACTAGTCCAGGTGACAGTGTACATTTTTTTGGACTTCTGATTTGAACTGCTTAGAATGGGAATTACACAGAGATCCCTTTCATTGATTGACTTGAACACTGCATCGACCATTCCCTGCCACTCATGTCCGACACGGTCTGTAACTTCAGGAAAAAAGCTTAGAAAAAAGTCATCCAAGCCTAGCCGCAGGTAATTTAGAGAAGACCTGATTTTCTTACCGGAGGCACACATGTTGTTTAAAAGGTCAGCATACAAGGGGGCAATGATGTCTAACTTCAGGGATTCATTCCAATCGGACTTACTGCTCTTACCATCTTCTTTCCACAGGTCCCTTCTGGAAGAGTCCACCTCAAAGTTTCCATTGATGTGCACTGGAAGTCCAGTGCTGCTTGGTAAAGGGAGGGAACAGAAGACCCTACCAGTAAACGGCTGTAAATTAGTTTCTGATTTCAAACAAGCTGCCACAGCAGCCTGAGGAACTCTTCGGCTAGACTGCTCATCAGTGTTTTCATTCATGAAGCCAAACTGCTCTGCCACAATCCACTCACTGTGCTTTTTGATGGATGACGAAATATCCATTTTGTAGATGGTTTGCAGTGATTCAATTGGCCCACCTGAATCTAGTGACTTTTGAATATGATTTTGAAAATGAACTTTCTTCTCATCACATTCTCTGGAGAGCTTTATCTCTGCTGAGATTGTGGTTTTCATCTGGCCATCAAGTGTGCATATTTCATGAAACTGTATTTTCCTAATGTGCCTCAAAAAGAGGATCAGTCCTTCAGGATCTTCCTTAAATGCACTTGAAAGTTCTTCTATATCCAAATCGTCTATTGTGCTCTTTGATATCTGCGACATTTCAGACATTTTTTCTGTCCTTAGTGGTAACCTAAACATAGTCCCTTCCTCAAGTTTGAAATTTGAGGGAAGGAATGTGTCATACACATCACTGAAAGAGTCTTTGAATTCCTTTTCTAGTGAATACATACAACCTGGTAATAGCTTGGTTCCATCTTGTATATATTGCAGATTTGGGTCAGAAATGCAGAGCCATTTGTCTCCTGTCAGAATTGAAGGACAGTCAGTCAGATGGTAAACTGAGTTAAACCCCAGGCCATACTTTCCAGTTTTTCCTTGCACCCCATGTTTTCCACCTTCTCCTAGTCGTTGAATTCCCTCCAGATCTGCATCTGAAAACACCTTGTTGTTGTACACACACAACGCTGGACCTTGCAGTAGATTCCATGTATCACCAAAGGTTTTTTTGGTGTTGTGCTTCCTTTTGTCCCAAACAAAGTGAATCTCTGTGGCCTGAGCATCATCAGCATTTTGTATGAGCTCTTTCAGAATATCCTTCTTCGATGGGTAAGCTTGTATGATGTTCTTAATCCGGACTGTCAGTTTCTCATGTTGTCCAAACTCTTTGACCATGGGTGAAAAGCCTGCAACACGGTGATTTTGCAGAGTGTTGTGTCTTGTTGTTTTAACCCCAAAGTGAAGTACAATACTCCGAGGAAGTAATTCATGACACAAAGTGACATCTTTTGAGACTGGCATCCAAGGGCTGTCATTGTAGCAGAGCTTGTGTGAGGGACATAACACACCATTTTGATCAGGCAAGGGACAGTCTTGTGGTTTATTATCTTCTGCTTCATACAATCTGTTTGCAATTCTGAGACTGAGGTTAAGATCACACTTGGAAAGTGGTCTGCAGTGATATTTAGTACTCAATTCCTGAAGAACCCCCAATAACAGATCTGAAGTGAAATACTCCTGAAGCCCAACACATTGCCAAAGGTTTCTGAATTTAGAGAAGACATCTGGAAGGCAGTAGAGGTATGGTTTAGCTTCAAAGCTTTCTGTCCTAGCCACAGATTTCACATTCACAAATTTGCCCTCAATTAGGACAAATGGAAATGATTGAGCCGTCTCAAAAATGACCCCTGACTGAGTCTGTTCCTTTGTCAATTCATCCAAGTAGCCATAGCATTCATAAGCAATGTTGGAATGCATATCTCCATCCAATGCATTGAAATGTAGCTGTGCATTCTCTAGCTGCTGAAGCACTGTCAGGAGGGGTGGATTTTCAAGAACCCCCAATTTACAGAGGACTGGGACATGGTGTGATTCCAGAACTGCTTGGTCTACTGTAGTTTGTGTCATGTTTACCAGATATCGACAACTGGAACTGTACACTTCAGTGGGCTTTGCAAGTGGACTACCAGTACTTTTGTCATGCTCAGGGGTTTTTGGTGGACAGGCTGGAATGAAGGCAGTGTTTCTCAGTGAATTCCAATGAGGAGAAGTCCCATCATTTAAGTGTTCTCTTGTTAGATCCAAGATTCGCCTAACACGCTTGTATGCTTCCTTTGCATTTGTTTGCCAAATCCTGCTAATAGTTTCTGCTCTCTCTTTGATGTCCTCCAGTGAAAGAAAATCACTCAACATTCCAAGTTCTGACAACCGCTGGATTCGTTTTGGAGTGCAAAAATCCTCAGCTGTTCCTTCAAGAAAGCGTCCTTCTTCTGGATCATACAGACAGGCTACTTTTCCTGAAGGGTTCACAAGCCTCCTAATGAACTGAAGCTCTTCACAACCAATGGCTGGGATGCAAGGGTGGCTTTTCAGGAGGTCATCTATTGCTTTGTCATTCATGTCAATGGCATGCAGTACAAGAGCATCCCTGCTCTGAGGATCCATGGAACTCAGGTTGCTAAATACTATGTCTTTATAGAATTCAGCCCAGTCCAATGTCCTTGCCGCAACAATTTTGCTAAAGCCTGTCTGGCTGAAGTTATATCTCACCCAATCTGGAAGGGGAATAGCGAGGTAAGGTTTCCCTTGATTTGCCATGAACTCTTTCATTGCAATCTTTCCCACTTTCTTGTTCTGTTCTATATTTTGGTGTAAAAATCTGGCCTTCTCAATAGAGCACCAGCTTTTCCCATCACTGAAGAGTTCAGGAGCCTTGCCAGAAACATTGTGAGCAATGGCAGAGTAAAAAGCAACAGTGAGAGATTGAAAAGATGTGCTCACTTTCTTTTTGTCAGGCCAGAACATGTAGTAGTGGTACCCCTGGAGTTCTCCCTTTTTTGACATTTCCTTCAACACAGAAAGTGTGAAAATGTATGACCCTGTGACCGCATCTTGAAGCAAAGCCTTGTTCCATTCATGTTTCACTCCAGTATCCCAAAGGCCCTTCCTGTTAGACGTCACAGCAAAGAATCCATTGATATGAACTGGAAGACCAGACTGAATCGAGAGTGGGAGGAAACAGAACACCTGGCCAACTGAATCATGCTTTTCAGCTAACCAGTTTCCCCCTTTTGGATCTTTTTGAAGAGGCACGGCAATGCTTCCGACTGGCAAAGGAAACCTCTGTTTACTTTCTTTCTGGAACATGTCTAATGATGTTTGCATTCCAAAGCAGGAATTCACAAGCCAGTAGCTGACATCAGATACATTCTGGTAGTTTGTTGTCACTTCAATGATGTTTGCAGAGAGGCCGTCAGTGACATGTTAAAATTTTGCATCAATTTTCAACAAAACTTTTAAAGAATCACTCTGCCTTGTTTTCAGAGGAGTGTCATCTGGGACACGCATCGTGCACACAACTTTTCTGGTGACTGTGAAGAGAGTGTTTACTTGTTCAGCACATGGGGGAGTACTAGAATTTTCAGGTAGAATCTCAAGAGACACTTTGCTTATGTTTCTCAAAAACAGCATAATTTCCCCTGAATTATGAGTCAAATGTTGTTCAAAAGCACCAATATCATCTCCTTCAAAAACCTTGTCGCTGACCTCTGATGACAGAGCCTCTTTCTGTGTCCGGAAAGGCAATTTAATGAGTGTTCCCTTGAAGAATTTGTGAGCACTGTCTCTTGATAAATCACAGTCAAAGATCCCTTGATAGGGCTTGAACTGTCCAGGAAAGCTGTGAAAAAGACGTTCCTGGAATAAGTCGAGTTTGATCCCAGGACATGCTTTACTTTCTATATGCTTCTTCAGATGAGTCACATTTGGATCGAGTATCAGGAGATTCTTACCACTGAGGACAGAGGGAATATCCGTCACGTGATAAACAGAATTGAAACCAAGCCCAAACTTCCCAATTTTTTCTACTTTTGTTTCTTTGGAAGCAGATCCAACTTTGGTAATGTTTACCCAATCTTCTTCTGTGAAAAGTTTATCATTGTATGCCCAGAGACAAGGACCCTGGCAGAGAGACATATCTTGGTCTATAAGGCTGTTAGGGGGATTTTTGTGCTTTCTGAAATCGAGCATGAATTTACATGTGGTTGCGCGAGCATCTTCTGCATTCTGTATAAGCTCTTTGAAGAGGTCCTTTTCCTCATCATACTCTTTCAGTATGTTTTTGATCCTTAGGGTTATGGGTTCTGTCTGGCCACATTGCTCTATGCCAATGAATTCTGGGTTTAGGATTCGAGTGCTGAGGGAGGGAATTTTCAACCAGTCAACTGTAGCTCCTGGTATCTCTCCATGTATTACATAGAACTCCTCCTCGTCTTTCCTGAGGTCTTCCAAACCATCCCTGGAGATGTCACAAAACACAGTGGAAGATAATTTCTGCAGGTTAAATAGTCCATTTTCTACCATGACTGGTATGGGGAGATTGTCCTTAATGCTTTTCTGCCCTTTCCTCATCCAGTTCAGAATGGCAATGGCTACTTTCAGTTCAGACTGAGTTCCATAAGATGGCAATTTTCTGTCAATGTGATGTTTCATGCTATGCAGCATCCCCTCAATTTCTTCATCTGACACTGATGCTCTCACTCCAAACTCAGTTAGCAAGTCTCTGTACACCAGAAATTCTTCTGGTACCTTTTTGATATAGGAGCTAAGATCTAATCCTGGTGGAGAGTTCAATACTACATCACAAGGAGGCACAAATTGATTGTGAATCCAGAGCCAAGGTACATTTTTCTTATTCACTGTGCCTCTGAATTGAGCAATGTTATCTTGCATGAATTTGTAAATGCTGTGCAACTTCACTTTGAAGTTTAAATCGATATCTGGATTGTGCATTCCAGATACGCTTGCTTTCAGAGCAGAAAGATTATCAAACACTTTCTCAGACGGAGGTGAGCTTAGCAGACCAAGCTTTTCACTAACCTTCTCATTCAGTTTCTCAGTAAGAGGCATGACATGACCCACAATATTGAAGTACTTTGAGTGCCGTACCTCCTTTGGCTTGAACATGCTTGGCTTTTTGTTTATATTTTGGTGTTCATTCACAGCATCTGGAATGTTGCAAGGAATCCACTGGGTTCCCAGTAGCTCACTAAGCTGTTGAACCGAGAACTTTGAAAGCACGTGGGTGTCATTCAAAAGTTTCGTCAGGGCCTCTGCTTTTTCTGAAGCCTTTTGCAGAGACTGCACCTGCAACATTGCAATGTGCTTGGCCACATGAAGGGCATCATTAGCAGTGATGTTATTTTCATCTGTCTTCATCCCAAGACGTCTCAAAGTGTCCAACATCTGGGGATTACTTCTTAAGGCCATGGGAGGAAAGAATTCTGGCTCAAACAGGGCTTTGAATGTTTTGTCGTTAGGATCAAATAAATCTGATGCTTTTTTGAGATCTCCTGTTTTCAAGTCAATGAAGCTCAAATGTTTACATTTTTCATACAATGCCTGGTCCTGTGCAAAAAGGATACTACCATGTTGTAATATCCAGGTCATTATTTGGTCTGCCTCTTTCCTTTTGTATAGTCTCTTCTCAATTCCATTGACCAAAAGTGTGGCTGCCTGAGCTGCATTAAGGAGGTCAGTCTTGAGCAGTGTAAGGAGCCTACGGTCTGCTTCGTTTGCACACTGCACAACTACATCAGTCATGAGAAGAGTTTCTGGGAACAATAGAACTGAATTCAGAACAACTGCCTGCTTTGACTTAACAGAAATGTATTGTCCAGCTTTGGATTTTAGAGAAGCCTTGAACGGAATAGGGGCAACTCCGAGAGAAGGCCTTTCTCTGCTGGTGTGAGAGAATCCAGTGAAGAGAGACACAATTTCAATTCTTCCTTTTCCATGGGTGAAGCAGACTCAATTCCATGGATGACTTGATGCTTCTCCAAGTTCAGGAACAGTTGTAGTATGTTCCTTGGGGAGGGAGTTAATACATAGGCCTTAAGATCCCTATGATCAGGAAAGGTGTCTCTCTGTATGATGGTACCACCCACTTTTCTCACCACCTTTGCAATTTGTTCCGATAAGCTGTCCTGATCGCTTTTATGAAACACTAGAGTCGTGTTCCGTTGCAGCTTTGCAAGAATTACAGAACTGGTGGAATCCAACAGAGGTTGAAGAGGGATTAATGGCATGCCAACAAAGCTGCTTAGCTCTCTCCAATTTGTGTTGAGATATTTCCAGAAATCTTTTAGCCACTGCATAGGAGGGTGTTGACCTTTTCCCACCTGCCAAGTCACATGACCTTGTGTCTTCTTCCAGTCTTCAGGAAGACTTTTTATGGCATATTTAGCCACCATTTCTGAATCCATCTCGATAATTTTATTGTATGTACCTGCAAGGTAATGCAAACAATTTAAATGTATTGATATTAATTTTTTAATTATTTAAATTTAAATTGTACTCCAATGAGAGTTGCATTTGTCTCTAATATAATTTACCTTCTTTTTATGGGATTTTCTGTCCTCCATTTTCAGCAAACTGATAACATTTAACCAATACTAAACCAAAAAAGATATTTTCATTCAGTCTCACATCCAGGTGAGTCACTGTAAAAGTGTCACTGTAAAATTTGAATGTAAAAATAGCTATGGAATGCTATACCTAGAGGTGGTTCTGTGTGTGTGTTTTAAAAAGAAGATTTTTGGGAAACATTAAACTTATCCTTTAAAGATATAATTATGATAACATACAGTGGGATCCAGAATTACTGGCACTCTTGATAAATATTCATGAAAATACTGTTTCAATGGAATCAACCAAATTCTTACATTTTTCATTTTTCACATTTTTGTCATTTGGCAGACGCTTTTAATCTAAAGCGACTTACAAGTGCATAGGTTCTTCCAAAAGTCAAAGCATCACATCCATTACTAGGAAAATACACATGGAATGCTGGTCTAAACATATAGTCGTCATCATAAGTGCAATGTTTATTTTTTATTTTTTATTTTTATTTTTTTGGGTTAGACAAGGTTTCAAACAACTTTAATACCTTTGGTAAAGATGGGCCCCCATCTTCAGTTCAGACCATACATTTTTGATGGGATCTCAGTCAGGAGACTGAGATGGCCATTGCAGAACATGGTTGTTTTCACTTAACCATTTCTGTGGGGATTTTGATTATATGTTTGGAGTCATTGTCCTGCTGGCCAATCTACCTACAACCATGCCAAAAATGTCCATGTTCTTGATCTTAAATAGTGCCACGGACAACTGCCAGCAAAGCATCTACAAAACCTCAATGGCCCACCTTCATATTTGTCAGCAGGTATAAGGTGCTTCTCCTTCTTTGGATTTCTCCTTTTGCCGCCAAACATGTTGAGTATGGCCAAACCTTTCTCATCTGACCATAGGACTCTCATCCAGTCAAAAATTATGTTTTGCTTGGTTTTGTTTATTATGGTCAGTAAGGGCAGTCTTTGTGCCACCCTTCCAAATAGTTTGTTGGTATGGAGATACCATTTTAAAATTGTTATCATTTTTACACCTATGGTTTTCAGAAAAGAATTTATGGCTTAAAAACATTGAAGATTGATGAGAGTAAGTGTATTGAAATAAAAGTATATACACTCAGTGAGCACTTTATTAGGTATTTTTAAGACTTATTTTTCTGCTGCTTTATTCTGCTGTTGTAGCCTCTCCACTTAGAGGCTTGACACATTGTGCGTTCAGATATGCTCTTCTGCATGCCACTGTTGTAATGCGAGGTTATTTGCATTACTGTCACCTTCCTGTCAGCTTTGATCAGTCTGGCCCTTCTCTCTGACCTCTCTCATTAATAGCGCATTTCTGCCCAAAGAACTGCCGCTCACTGGATGTTTTTTTGTTTTTTTCACCATTCACTGCAAACTCTATAGACAGCTCCAAGGGATCAGCATTTCCAGAGATTCTCAAACCACCCAGTGTGGCACCAACAATCATTCCACTGTCAAAGCCACTTGGATCACATTTCTTCCCCATTCTGAAATTTGGTCTGAAAAACAACTGAACCTCTTGACCGTGTCTGCGTGACTTTATGCACTCAGTTGCTGCGACATGATTGGCTGATTAAATATTTGCATTAACAAGCAGGTGTGCAGGTCTACCTAATAAAGTGATCACTGAGTGTAGTTTCCCCATGTGTTTGAAAATAATATATGGATTAAAATCTGTTGTTTATTAAAGGCAGCTTTTTTTCTTCATTTGTATTTAGGGTGGCAGTAATTCTGGAGCCCACTGTACCATTACCAAACATGGTTTTCTGTATAAAGTGTTTCCCCTTATATTTTCAATGCACATTACCATATGCAAGTGTACTATGGAAAATAATCAAAGCGTATGTGATTACCATCGGCAAGATGTTAACTACCAATGCAAATAATATTCAAATTGCCTTCTTTGAAAATAAAGGTATGGAGGACAATGTCTCATTTTTCTTTTTACAGTAATTTCACTTACTGAGAACAAAATAAAACCATGACCCTGATTTGGGTCAAATCAAGACCTTGACCCAAATCTTGAACTACTGTCATTCTTTTTATATCACTTCAAAACATGGCACCAACATTGCCCAAATTTGTTTGTCTACTCCAATAATGTAGGCCAATTCATTTGTGTCCAAATTGATAGAATGGTATCTGTTCTGTATGAAATGTAATTGTGATGAAGATGGTGCTTTCTTACTTGTTGCTGCCAGTTTCCTCAGGTGGATCAGAGTGTTACTTCGGAGATCTCTGGGTAAGAATACTTCTTTCATGCCTGGAAGCAACTCACTGCAGGAAAGCATTACAACAAAAATGAATTGTAAAATATTTATTAGTTTTTTATTGTATGTTTATATACGAAGGGCAGAATATTTTTAAATATATGCACAATTTTACTTCAATTTAGTTTAAATGCACCACAATCTTTTAAAAAAAATACAAACTTAATTATGTTAGTCAGATCATATTTTGGTTGGTACAAATTATTTTACATTTTTAATTATTAATTTCCTCTCCGAGAGCAAATGTAAGTTATTTTATAGTAAGTTATTGCTTTTATATTGGCAATAAAGGCCAAGAATTTAAACAAGATAAAATACACCAGATTGTTGGGTTGACGTCTCTGCAGAACTTACTGTGGGAACTGCTCATTGTCGATGAAGGCCAGATTGTGATCTTCATTTGTGAATGTCTTGAAGGTCCCATTGCTAAGAGGTAGAAGCTGCAGCTCCCAGAGCTCACGGTATTTTCCATCACTGAGCATGTACTCCAAAATCAAGAGCTTGTCCTCCCTGGAGAGATTTAAATTTCCATTTTTGCGGAAGACATTTCGAACAAAATCAGGGGTTGTTCTTCTTAAGGTTTCGGGACTTTCAACAGTAGTCTGGATGTCTCTTGATACATGACTGGGAATGGACACCAGTTTTTCCCCCAGTGCTATCAAAACACTCGACACCGCATTCTTCATCTGCGGCTCCATGCTGTCATCAGGCAAGAACACAGCTTCTGACAGCGTCACCCATTCATCTGCATCCACAGCCAGAGAAAAGACAGATTCATTCAGCAGGAGAAATTGCTGCAGCATTTCCATAGCAACACCATGCCATCTCTCCTTGTGTTTCATTTGGTCAAGGTCAGGCCAAAGACAGTACACGGAGGAGGAAGGAAAGTCGTTGACTTGGGAAAAGCGAATGGCGTCCAGGATGATCATGTGGTATGCACAAGGGAAAACCTCCTTAATGAGCAACTCATTCCAGACAGCAGCTTCATCAAATCTCTGGTCCTCCTCCCGCCATTTGATGTGCCTCCTGTTGTCTGTGAGGCCGAAGCAGGCATTAACATGGACGGGGAGCCCAGTGCTGTTGGTTTCATTGTTTGGAAGGGGCAGAAAGCAGCTCAATCTTCCATCAGTCAGAGACCTCTCCTGGTCTAATGGGAATGCCAGGTCAACTTGGGGTCGAAAGCTTTGTTTCTTGGCTAGCGCGTCCAGTTCTGGCACCTGCCCTTCTTTCATACAGCATGTTGTTATAAGCCACTGGACGTCTGTTTTGCCTTTGCTTGGACAGTCGGAGGATATGTTTTTTAAATGTGTGAAGCCCTCCACAGTCAGCATTTCTCTTGAATGAAAAGATTCATTAACCGTAAGGCTTGATGCGGATGCTTTATGCCTGACATTGACTGAGCCATTTGTACTGATATGAATTAGGGAGACTGATGAAACCTTTCTCAGGAAAAGCAGGCTCATGTCTGCATCAGCAATGAAGCTGTTAAAGAGCTGAACCACTCTGTCAGAATCATACATGTTGTCTGAAATCTCAGATGGCTCATTACGTAAAGGAAAGCGAAAGAGGGTTCCGCTGAACTTTTTGCCTTCGCCAACGGCATCTTCCCAACATTGGTCACTGACATGTCCGAGCACGTCTCGAAACGGCTGGACCTGATCGCTCAGCCTCAGCAGTGCTTCCCTGTCTTCCTCATCGTCAAGAGACCAGCGCATGCCTCCCTCTCGCTCTCCAAATATCGTCTCCTGTGGGTCCAGCATGCCAAGGTATTTGCCACTGAATATGCATGGTAAATCTAGAAATGAAGAGTATTTATTATTTATTTAGCAGGAACCATTCACAATTAAAAAACCATTGCACCAGAGTTAGCTTCAAGCTAATTTACATCTGCAGTCCTTGGGCAAGTACAATACAAAAATAACACAATATTGCATTAATGGCATTTTGCAGTCGCTCTTATCCAGAGTGACATACAGTTGATTAGACTAAGCAGGAGTCCTCCCCTGGAGCAATGCAGGGTGAAGGGGATCGAACCACTGACCCAGTCATGTACCTTAACCACTACGCTACAGGCCTCCCTATAAAATGCTGTAAATAACAATTACAATCGGAAAAATTAAGAATGAAAGAGAGATCATCATAACAAAGGTAACTACTAGAGAGGACATTATTGTGTCAAAACGTTTAAATTGGCAGATTCTCCGATATTAGTGGGTAGTAAGTTCCATTTTCTGATTGCTTTAATGGAAAAGGCGAACGGTTGTCTTTTTCAATGTTGTGACAGGCTCCTCTCACTGAGGCTCTAGTCTGACTATGGGGGTGAGCAAACATTCTTTAAAAGGGGGTGGTGCGATATCATGAATAATTCTACACATACAGTCAGCCAGGCCATACATATTTGGACATTGACAATGTTATTTTAGCTGTCTACCACAGGATATGGGAGTTGGATGTATAATGAATATGAGCTCAAAGTGCAGATTTCAGCTTTAATTTGAGGATATTTACATCTAAATCGGTGAACGGTGTAGGAATTACAGCCGTTTTCCCCCAATTTTAGGGGCTCAAAGATTATTGAAAATAATTAACATAATCATAGATTAAATTGTCATTTTTTGATACTTGGTTGCATATCCTTAGCATGCCATGGACTTCCTGATGTCCGTGACCTATCAATATCATCAGAGTCTGGATATCATATTTTCAGGTTATCCTACAAGCGATACTAAAACTCTTTGCATTTTAATGGATCTCAATGGGAATTTGGGGGTGGGACTAGATTCAGCTGTAAATTACGCCGATAAAGTTTAGAACACATTTCTTGGCTGAATGGCTTTCAGTCATCAAGGGTCCAAGGTATCAAATGAGCCTCAAACCATCATGCTGTTGTCAGATATGCAGCAGATATGGATGGATCACTTCAAGGGTTGTTTCTCCTGAATAATTGTCCTACTGAACCCGAAGGATTTAGATGTAAATACCCTCAAATTAAAGATTAAAGTCTGCACTTTGAGCTCATATTGATTCATTATTTACTCCCAACTCCAATAAGAGGAATGACAGACATCTCCACAGCCCCCATCCCTCCAATCTCACCTGGTGTGGCAGAAAGGCCAGAGCAGCATCTGATGTTTAACATACACATAACAACAGTCACAGTTGTTCAAACAGTAGATGGAATAATTAGCCATTTGTGCAAATCACCTGTAACATGATAGATGGAGTTGAATCCGATTCCAAACCGGCCCACTTTGTTTGGATCGTTGCGTTTCACGCTCCTCCCTGTGGTCTGTATGCCTTCCCAGTCTTCCTCCGTGAACTCTGCATTGTTGTAGGCATAGAGGGCAGGACCTGCTCAAAAACAACCATAACAATCAGAATGAATGCCAATTAGCTCTCAGTAATTGTATGCAGCTCAAACATAGCTTACAGAGATACAGACTGCTCCTCACTGATTAGGATAACATGATCTAAAACAGTCCCTGTATCTGGGTGTTACTAATAGTTTGTCTTTTTGTTTGATCATTAACCAGTTTTTATGGTGTTATGTTAGATGACATGAGCAACCAATCGCCATTACAATATTCCCATGACTTACATCAGGAAAATGTTTTAAAAGTGCAAACCTCAGACTGTGGTTAGACTGTACATTTTATTTCAATTTGACATGATAAAGCACAATTACATGCCAATTATGTGCTTAACTACGTTTGATATGTAAAAGTGCCCCCTGGTGGGCATTACAGTGAAATGTGAAGGATTGGTCCGACAGGAGCATTCTAAAACCCAGCTGAGAACACTAACCAGAGTCACTATACAGCAAGCAGAGGGGCAAAATGTAAGTCAGGGCAAATATCAGGGCCAAACAGGCAAAATGCACTGAAGCAATCAGACCAAAGGGCTAAGGTAGGAATCAGAGCCAAATAAAACAAAGCAATGGTCAAACACAAAATCCAATGAGAAAACAAATCATAAGGGGCTAGAAGGGAATCGAAAGTCCAACAAAATACGGTCAAGCCCAGAAATTCAACAAGGTAATCTCAAACCACAAATCTGCAAGTAAAGTTTGAACAGCTGAGCTGGGTTTAATTGTACACTTTATCCCTGACGGTTCCCTTCCCTTGCTTTAACGGGGGAATTCCAAAAACGCAACAACACCACTTTTGCAAATACAATACCCTGGTATTTCTCCAGGTCTTCAGTCCAAAGGGTCTGGGTTCCATAGGCTCTGTCATCATGGATGAAAACTACCTCTGTAGCACCAGCATCATCAGCATTCTGTATCAGCTCCTGTTTATGACACAACAGTAATCTTCCTCGTCATCAAAATGAGCATAATACATGAAGGTCTGATGCACAGTAGGGAACACTCATTGTATGAATATGAGTAATGAACACCTGGGGTGGGCGGGGGTGTGGGGGTGTATATGAATAAAACCGCACCTTCAGTATTTGACCTCCATCGGGATATCTGCGCAGAATATCTTTTAAATAGTCGATAAAAGGTGGAGATGTGGCACCAAAGGCATTTCTAGGGAAAAATAATTATAGAACATACAAAGTTAGAACTCCTCTGTACAGTGCCCAGAAAAAGTATTTGGCCCCCCCCATCCTGATTTCCTCTATTTATTGTTGAATATGTATGAATATGAATATCACACTGAATGGTTTCAGACCTTTAGACAAATTGTAATACTACCAAAAAGGGACCCTGAGCAAACACATTTTTTAAATTACCATTTCATTTATTTAATGAAAAAGTAATTTCCCACTGAAATTACTTGCCCCGCCTTCAGAAGCTTTATAGGAAGGAGTAGAAATGCTTCCTATAATTTCATATCAGTCTTTCACATCACTGTATATGAATTTTATCCCACTCTTCTTTGCAGAACTGAGCTAATTCAGACAAATGCGTACGTTTTGGAGAATGAACTGCTCGTTTTATTTATTGCCATTACAAAATTATCTAATTTAAAGTTGATAAACAACAATTTATATTTCATCCCATTATTAAGTTATAAAACTGCCTATAGAGCCCAGCCGAGTCAATGGAAAGGCCAAAGTCATGCAGTGTGTGCGCTTTGTCCACCCTTCCCCCCACTCGTCTTCTCCCCGCGAGAGGAGCAAGATCTACATCCGATGTCCACCTGGATTCATCATGCATCGAAATGGCACACTGACAGCACAGAATGTATTGCCCGAGAAGTTTGTTTTCTAGAATTAGGCTACCAAAAATGATAACAGGAAACAATTCTAGACCTAATATACTTTTATTTTCGGTTAGTCAAATGAGAACCGAGAGTCAGACCTGGAGCAATCACGACAGACTTTATATTCGACTTTATGCACCTAAAACACAAGGCATCTAAACGCAATTTGTCATCAGCCTTCAAAAATAGTTCCATTTCGTCAACTTACTTCCGTCTCTTTTGTCTTGCCGACAAATCCATTCTTCTAAATGTGATCCTTATGAGAGAAAGTACTGTTATAATGAGGTGGTAATCGGTGGTTAAAATAGAACATTTACAACTTATACATTATATGTGCATATATGAATTGAACGTAGCCTATAGCTTAACATACAAGTAACACTCAAGTGATGTTACGCTAAAATAAGCGAAATGAACAGGCGGGAGATTAGTAATGTAACCCATTAGCCGGAGCATAGTAGATTAATCACATTACCTTCAAAATCTTTGCATGCTCCATTTGTTCATGTCATCTTATCAGTACTGAACCTCCCATAAAAGTGAGCGTAGCATGCGGTGTTACATTCCTTTTATGAAGGCACATCCCCTGCCACCGCCAAACCTTAAGTTTCCATTTACCAAGTTTAGTCAACACAATAAGCCATGAGTTTCGATTAACCAAACGAAGGAAACGAAACTCAAAAGTGTCGCAAGCCGTGCCCGAGCAATAAAAACGTATACATGTAGTTATTGTTAGAAAATTTATGGATGTGTGTTTAATTGCATCTTTTAATACTATCCAATGAAAACAAATCATAATTTAGAATTTAAGTGCATTTTTACACAACTTTTAGTATCAGCTGATGATGAAAAACGGCATGGCCAATGCCAGACTTGTGCAGTGTAATGACAATTAAAGCACCAGCCGAAAAGCAGCGGTTTTAAAGGCAGCGCTGTCTGTGGTGTTACAACAATATGTTATTAGTAGCATACATTTTTGCGATATTTGTTTGTGCATGTAGTAGTATTTGGATAGAGTTTCAACTTTTAATATTTGTGCTACTTGAAATGGACGCCCTTGAAGAACAAAAGATCAACAAAATTACTAATCATACTCACAACATATGGTTTTTAAGCCATTAATGCGGTCCACGGGGGCAAGAACAAATCAAACTAGTTGTTTCCAAAAATGCTGATATTGGTCGGATCATAAGCAATGGTAACACCACAGATATTAATTTTTTTAATTAAAAAAATAAATAAATGGATAAGCTCTGACATGGTTGGGGGAAATGTAGCAAGATGTTCCTGAATGCAAGACTATTACCATTTTACTCAAATTTCATTATTTATTTAAAAAAAATCATTAATTAATTTCAAGCATTTTCTCAGGTCATTTGCAACACTTGGTGAAACAAAGTACGCAATAGACATATAGGCTGCTGTTTTAAATCATATTATTTTCCAAACCTAAATATAACCATGAATTGGGCCTGAATTCCTCGTTTGGGCTGATCACATCGACAGGCACTGATTACCCGCTTTCCCAGGTCTTTACTATTGACATGTAGCCACGTGCTGTTCTCATGTAACAATATTGGATTAGGTTACGGCCACTTGGTTCCAAAACTGATTTGCAGTGGGGCAAATCCCAAAATATATGCTTGGTTCCCTGAGCGCATAACTCAAGATCAGAGAATGAAGAAGAGAATGCAGTGTCATGTTTGATCCATCTGCGCATGACCTTCTCTATCTGCGCAGCTGTGAATCCTATATTAAACAATAGGGCTCCACCTAGTGGTGTAATTTATAAAGACACATCTCCATCAATAAGGATGATACTCCTTCAGAAAAACTAAACTCATCTTATTGAGCTCAAAATCAAAACTCTGATAAAATATTTGGTGCCGACGGACCCCTGAGCACAAACCTCACAGAACAGAAGAGGAACGTCATGATGTGACTTTTTTTTTTACATGTAATGTACGTTCTGTGAAGAAAATTATTGCTTATGAGGTGATGGTCAGGATTTTCAGATACAGTGCACCTGAAAGATTTCATCAAATGGTATCTCATCATTACTAGTGGATAGATCTTTATCCCAAATTGATTGAATTGCAAGGAGTTTGTAAGAGGCTGTAAGGAGAAATGTGTTAAACCCCTTGTTCCATTTCTCCTCTCCAGCATGGCATGTATTGCATGTGTGGGAAGCTCTGTTCCCCCGAGGTATGTTTTTTTGCCAGACGCAAACGTAGGTGAAACGCTTTTCAGCACTATTATTCAGTAACGGATTATTACCAGTTCCTGTTCCAGTTCCTAATTAAGTGAATTTTACAAGGAGAGCAAGTTCAAATCACAATGTAGCATTTATGTTCAATAGGTTCGTTTTTTCAGACCTCCAGTTACTTTCTTAAATCACCTATGCTCATTGCCATTGCCAAACATCACAAAGCCCTTACTCAAGTGCTTCCCAAACTCGATCCTTCTGTACGCTAATTACACCCAGAACTTTAACAAAATGTTAATTTTGCTGAATCATGTGCTTTTCATGAGGGATTATTTACCCTTGTAAGCCACATTATCAGACATACACTCAGTGAGCATTTTATTAGGCAGTTATTATTTTTTAGGCTTCTACTGCTGTAACCTATCCACTTAGAGTTATGGTGCGTTGTGTGTTCAGCGATGCTCTTCTGCATACCACATGTAATGTGTGGTTATTTCCGTTACTGTCACCTTCCTGTCAGCTTTGACCAGTCTGGCCCTTCTCCTCTGACATCTCTCATTAACAGGGCGTTTCTGTCTGCAGAACTGCTGCTCACCCTGTTTTTTAGAGTGTTAGAGTATCCTGCTATCTGAATTAAATCGAGGACATCATGCAATATCAGCTCCAACAGCATGGAAACCTTTTTTGGTTGCCTTGGTAAAAGCTGTACAGGCAGTCATTCGCTTTCACTATCAGTACACTCTGCTTCTGGTGCAATTCCAGCGCTAATTCTGCTTCTAATATCCCCCTCTAGTGCTGCGCCTCTGCAAATACACCATTTCTTCATACAAAGGAATGAAACTTACCCAGCTACTACAACAATCCAGTCACTTTGCACATTTTTGCATATAACTGACATTGTGACATGTTCTGCAGAAAGTGATCATGTTCTTAAACTAAGCACATGCTGTTGCCTACTACCATAATTCAAGTGTTTCGAGATCTTGCACATACACACAGACAGACACACCAAAACAGACACACCTGCTTACATATGCAGGCACACACACACACACACACACACACACACACACACATTTTAATACTTTTATTCATGTCCACATACCAAAGTAACATAAAAGGACATAAACAATATGCAAAATATACACACTCACACACATACACACAAATACACGCACACACACACACACACACACACACACACACACACACACACACACACGTACAGGCACACACACACAGTAATGCACTAGCAGACATGTTGCTGGGTCTGTTTGGCAGGGTGGGGTGGAAGAGCTGGTTCCCCTGTATTCCATTCACTGATCATGCTCACTGAGTGTCAGTTTGCTGCTCAGACCAGGAACAGGTGAGAGACACTTTACTAATCTCTTATTTATCTCTATATCCACCTCGAGAGCTCTGAGTCTGTCTGTCCATCCCTCAGTGTTACTGGTTCTGTGTCTAGCCGAACACCTGTCTCCCTGTCTGGCTGTTTGACCGTCCCTTTCTGCTCTTTCTACTTTATGTCTGCAGTCTGCCTGTGGCTGGTTCAAAATATGATTTGTCTCTGTACATACCATTGCTGAAGTTGCAAAGTATGTTAGAAAGAATAACATATAGCTGTGTGCACACTATCAGTAATATACTATATATTCCTGAAACGATCCAGCTGTTTCACTCGGTAATGTACAGACTTGTTTGGGGCGTGGCAGCCATGTATCACTGTTTGGCAGTGTATTTCTGTGCCAGTAAGTTTTTTTTTTCCTTTCAACAGTAAACCTCCAAATATAATCTCTCTCAGTCTCTGCACTTGTAAATCGCTTTGGATTAAAAGCGTCTGCCATATGACTAAAATGTAAAATGTAAAATGTCAGTCTGAATAGTAGCATGATAGCATTCAAATAGTTGGGAAAAAGGGAGTGTTGATGGAACCTGTTCACTCCCACACCATTAAATTGTGGGTGTGCTATGTATGCTTGTATGCTACGATGTGTTTTAGGTTATAGAGAAGGCATTAGGGGCTCTATTGTCCAGCTGATATGTACAAGACCTCTCCCTGCCAAAGAGGCATTTTTCTCACGGATTTAGACCTGCCTCAGCCCATTTGATAATTTGGTTACTCACCGTGCATTAAAGTGGGGAGAGGCGTGGTTGAGGGTGTATCAATGAAGATCAAGCAGCTCACTGCAGTTTTAGTGTCAGCATTGTCTGCGATTTGTGTCTGCACTGTGCTGCTCAGATCAGGTCTCTGGTGCAGGTTGCAGCCCGGCGTATGGCAAGTTGCTAGTTTCAGGGGCTTTCCCAAACAACGTACACTTGATCATAACCTATTCAAAAGCCACTCAACCATTTTTGTGGATCATATGCTGTCCAATTTCACTTTGATAGACATCCCCCAAGCATAGCCTTCTTTGCATTAATTGTTCAGTGTCTTTTTTTCAATGTTAGTTCTTGTTTCTGTTCTCAATTTTTTATGGCTGTTCTCATAAATACTGTAGCCTACTGCAGTGTGGTCCCAGGGGTACTGTATTCTGTTCTTTTTCTTACACCTATCTGTAATGTGAAGAATGACAGTAAACACAACTTGAACTTGAACAATCATTTAATTATATGACTGTAGATAAAGGGGAAGTTCACCCCAAAAATGAAATGAAAGTATATTTCCACTTACCCAGAGTCGGCCTACTATCCATCCAGATAGTTTCACAGTGATTTTGACAAACGCATAATAGCTTTGAAATTCACAGTTCAGGTATTAACGGGTATCAAAAAAGACCTGTTGATATCTCAACCATTCAATTTGAAGCTGTTATGTGCTTTACTGAAGCTGCAACAAGCTGTAGCATTCTGGCAACATCACAGCACCACAGCTCAAGTTTCATCTGAGACATTTCTCTGATATGGTGCACTTCGGTGGAAGTAATTCTCAAGTTTTTGTAAATGTAGAATTTTGGTTCATTGAGTGCCACAAAAATATGGATCAATAAAGGTCTGCATATGTGAACTGCATGTACAAAACTCAGTGATCTTATCTGGATGGATATCTGGGTAAGTGGAAACATTCTTTAATATAATTTTTGGGTGAACTGCCCCTTAAAAATGATGGCTGCATGCAGTTACATGCATTAACTGTATTGGTTATCTGTCCCTGTGCTAGTTTAACATCAACTGCTGTAGGCAATTAGCTTGAGGTGCCACAGCTAGATTCTTCCATGGTCACTCTGCACCTCCCGCACACAGGATGTCAGGAGAAGCTTCTGATGAGTACATCCTCATCTTCCATAGCAGGGGTAGACCTGGGTGCAAACGCATGGTTCATAAAGGAAATGAAAACAGGTCACTTGAATGGCAATGATGGAATCTAGCCACTACACACCTACTGATAATACTGTATATTCAGCCGAATCCAGCCCTGGTTTCCACCTGCTCCCAGTTCACAAAGCTCTCCTCGCCTCTGCTCTGCTAAATTAAACATTCACTAGCCACACTCCATACCATATGCTATTGATTATAGATTCAGTAGCCACACTCCATACCATATGCTATTGATTATAGATTCAGTAGCCACACTCCATACAATAAGCCATTGATTATTGATTCAGTAGCCACACTCCATATCATATGCCATTGAATATAGATTCAGTAGCCACACTCCATATCATATGCCATTGATTATAGATTCAGTAGCCACACTCCATAACATATGCCATTGATTATAGATTCAGTAGCCACACTCCATAACATATGCCATTGATTATAGATTCAGTAGCCTCACTCCATACCATAAGCCATTGATTATAGATTCAGGAGCCACACACCATATCATATGCCATTGATTATAGATTCAGTAGCCACACTCCATAACATATGCCATTGATTATAAATTCAGTAGCCACACTCCATACCATATGCCATTGATTATAGATTCAGGAGCCACATGGGAAAATAGAGCCCAGCATGGGAAATACCATAAATATCAATTTACAAATACAGTGCAACCCTGTTGAAAAAAAACTGTGCTTTTGAAGCAGCTAGTAGCTGGTTGATCAGTTCAGACCAGCTCCACACTCACCATAGTTTGACCAGCTCAAGTTAGGTTTTGAAACAGCTGGTCGCTGATTATTTCAACCTGGTTATTTCTGGCTGGATTCACAGGAGTGAAGAATATAGTGTGACCACCCCCTTCATGTAACTTTTTGCTGTTTTTGCTGGGACATGTTTGTGTGAAAAGGGTTGATACTGTATAAACTACTCTACTTTAGTACTCCCCAAAAAGAAAAAATGTTCTAAAAAAGAAAAAACAAACACAATTTCCACTCCCAGTGAGAGAATCTGTGAGGACAATGCTCATGGCTTTAGTCTCATCATCTCTGTTCTCCTCCAGCCCCGCAGTGTGAATGATGAAGGCCACACTCCATGCTCTCAGTTTCGTCCTGGTCTGTCTGGTGGCCTATTACATCGCCATAGTTGTACACCCAGGGACCCCGTATGAGGGGGAAGTTTGAGGCCCTGACTGACAGGGGCCCTCAAAAAATATGAGAGATTACAGCCAATGCACCAAATTAGTTCATGAACCAATCTATATACAACAGCTAAAATATGAATCAGAAGTTATACAGTACTAATCATAGTAAGCCTAAGGCTTGGTGAAGGAATTTCATTTTTTTTCTGTACATGATACCCCCTACCTCTCTGGAGTACCAAATTATAGCTTGCTTATATACCACACAATATTCATTACCAGCTCTCTTGTCAAATCCAAAATATATCAATTAATCTGATGTTATTCAAAATGTGTAGGTATTTTAGTCTTGCATAATGTGGATGATGACTTCTGATCTTCTGGCAGGATGGGGTGAAGACATTGACTGGGTGGAGACGTATGAAGAAGCCCTGCGAATGTCCAAAACCAGGTGCTAAGCATGCTAGCGGGGCAGAACTTTGTCTGGACCTTTCAGTGCACTCACTTCATTGATTTCAATAGAAAGAAGAGATTTAGATGAATACTGTATATTTGGCTCAGGTTGCTCACTAACTCTCTCCACTCCTTAGCAAGAAACCTCTCATGGTCATTCACCACCGGGAAAGTTGTCCTATATGCAAAGGCAAGCAGTCCTTCCTGTGCCATTCATTTCACTACACCACTGAAAGTTACTTTTGAGTAACTCTGGATGTGCCGTAATTAGTAAGGTATAGGTTGAAACTGTTATATTTACCCGGATTCACAAGCAAGTGTTTAACATTCTCCTTCTCTCATTCTCCTTCGGGCTGCCGAGGGACGGGGTATGGGCGGTGTATCTAATACTAGCTTCAATTGAATCAGACAGGTACAATTGGCTACCAAATTGGGAGAGAAAAGGAAAATTAAAAAAATTAAAAAATAATAATTTGGCTAATTAAATAATTAAGGGGCAAAGGGGCGTGTGAACCATCATTGTGCCTCATTTGACTTGGTTGGGTGTTGTTCTCCTCTCATTCTCATGTATGTCCTATGGTTTAGACAAAAATCGGAATGTCTGATTTAACAAATGGTGTGCTTGTTAAGTATATTTTTACTTTATTTAAAAAACATAACTTTCCTGTCTGCATTTTTGTACAAAACCGTTTATTCACAAAAATAAGACACAAGATGTATTCAAATTAATTGTTAGATGTGTGAAATTAATTTATTTTAAATTGACTGACCTTACTGTGGTTTTAAAAGAACAAAATGCAAAAACATTTTTTGCATTGTTTCATCTCTTTGAATTGCTTCGATTGACAGCACCTTACTGCATTTTTTCTGCAGTATCTAATTAAATTCATTAAGCATTGGTTGTTTTCACAAACCTTGTTTCTGCAAAGTTTGTTCAGCAGGTTCCTCAGGTGTTTTTCAAGAGGAGGCTTGACAGTTGATCCTTGGTGTAGTACACACCAGTCAGCCATGACTGGGTCTTAGTGCTGTGACTGCTGGTCAGTACAAGTTTTCTTGCCCATTTCAGGGCATAGTTTCTTCATCTTAAAATGATTTTTACTTGTGATTAATTACATCTTCAAATTATCCATCTGACAATTGCATCACAACTCTACTAATTTGAGAGAGCAGAGAATTAAATTAAATGAGTAAAGATCATTATTGAATTCATGCAAAATTTAAATTGTGAGAGGCGTGTGATTTTGTTTTGAGAAAATCCAAACCAGCTTTACACTAGTTCCTCTAAAATATTATGGTTTTGTTATTACTTTCAAAATCATTGTCTTCACAGAAATGTATCTTTCAGCCAACATTATAACATGGCTTGGGAATTCTGCATAAATAACAATGATTCAGTTGACTGGAGGAACTGACTGTCTGATCGGCACCTTAATCTCTCTGAATCTCCACTCTCTGTCTGAATCTCTAGCTACAAGTGTTGAGTTGTGAACCAGAGGGACAAAGCTTTGCATACTATATTCAACCTATGAAGTGAGTGAACCTGATGTGAAGACCCTCTCTGAAGATTGTTTCCTCTAAAGCCTGTGCTGTACCCAAGCTTGTGAGCTTGGAAATGGGCATCAAGCCTACTGTATTTATGTACAGATCTTGTGTAAGTTATTTTTGGAATTCCACAACTTTTGGGAATTCCACAACTGGTTGTAGCAGCAATCCCATGGAGCAGAAGAGACTGAATTTGCACAGAATGGACCAGACTAACCATACAAGTGT